>NW_027584155.1:0-2156 GCF_028453695.1 Augochlora pura
TATCTGAGATTTCAAAGTACCTAAAAGATTGACATAACCTCGAACCTAGACAAAACCTAAAACCTTGAAATATCTACGACCCGGAAGTACCTAAGATCTTGAGGAGTCCTAGAAACTTAGGAGTATCTGAGGTCTTAAAGTACCTAAAAGCTTGACATAACCTGAAACTTTGAAGTACCTAAAATCTTGAAATATATGTGACCCCAATATACTTAAGGTCTTCAGAAACGTAAGAAACCTAGAAGTATCTGAGATTTCAAAGTATCTAAAAGCTTGACATAACTTTGAACCTAGACATAACCTAAAACCTTGAAATATCTATGACCCAGAAGTACCTTGTCAGCTCCAAATTTTTTAAACCAATTCGGACGGTCGTAATAATCGTAGTACCACTCCTCAAATGGTACAAATCTCGTCTGCTGCGTCCTTTGCACTATTGCCTTTTTTAAAGCAACGAGGTGTAACATGCCTCAAATGCTTCTTTTGGCTTCTCCATATTGAACGGTGCAGAAAAAATTTTAAAAGAGACTTTGTACCAACGAAACGTCCTTTGAAAGAGTTCTGGGACGACTGGAACCGATGGCTAAAAGATAAACTTGCATATTTATATAAATACAGCCACCTGAGTCACTCATAGGGTAGCCCGGAAGAAACTTATGGGACAACCTAATAATTACTAAAATGTACATAAATGATCGAATGATTGAAGAATTTATCGAAACGCATTCAATCCACGTTACAATTTCTTTATTGCAAATGAAGAGGTATAAATTCATAAAATATGACAGAATAAGTACAGAATATTCCAAACTCGTAGAATTAACTGTGATTCAGGGTGCTCCTCCATTGGCGAGAGATATAAATTCGATACCAGTCTTTCTATTGAGGACAGAATTTTTTATTTATTTAAAACGTTACATAGAACGTACATATTTTCAAGTTATCTCCGTTTAATCATTTGCAGCTTTTTACACTTTTTAGGAAAAAACTGCATTACAAATTCTTGTCGTTGTTTTACAAAATACGACGCTCTATGACAATGTCAAGGAAGCATGTTATTACGTTCAACCCTTCATTCTATTTTATTTCCGAACAAAGATAGTTCGCTTTTGACTAGATATTGAAAGACTTTTTGCATTATGCAACATTTTCAGGTTAACGTCCGCAAGTATCGGATAGAGGTTAGGATTCCAAGCTTTCTTTGTTAAAAGTCTCTCGCAAAAATTGTGTGATTATTCCGGTTGACATTATCAAATATTTGGACCCAGTGAAATTGTGACATGGTTACGTCGGGAGTGTTTTTAACAAACCCCAGAACCTTGTCGCTATTTTAATTCTAAACTATCAACTCCAAGGTGTTCGGTTGCTATTGTCGTAATTCCGATCTGAGATTCCTCTACTTCTGTCCACTTATGCCCTACGGTCATGGACACTGACGGGTTTCAGATAAGGATCATCTTCCTCGACTTTCAGCATAGGCAACGAGTCGACAGCATTTACTGGACTCGTGCACAAAGAGTCAGATTCCGGCGTGATTTCAGGCGCGGCGGATTTTCTGCACTCCTGAGCCGATATAGAAAGCACACCGTGATCGGGAACAGACACCATCTTCAAGTAGTCATCTTTTCCGCCCTCCAGCAGAGCTCTGTTCATGTCCATATATGGAGCATTTAATTCGATGTAGTGCTGAAATTGGCAAATTTACTTTGTATTCAATCGTCTAGAAATTAATTAAAGTTATACATAAATATCTTGCGAAATCATCACGTCCAACAAGTATTCATTCACGTGACCGTGGCCTTCGATTATTGATTAACATGTGGCTTACACGAAAACGTATTCCAATTCTCTACAAAACGATATACGAGGATCGCTAAAGGAACTTACCGCTCTCACATTGTCCTCCAACAGATTTCCTACACTGTCGACCAACTGCGTGAAACTCGGTCGCGAAGATGGCTCGCTCTTCCAACACTGGCGCATTATATCGTACCTAGAAATGAAAAATTGCAAACCTCGAGATATCGTTTACAATTTACACTGCGTGTACCGTCGGTGTATGATTAACCATGTTGAAACAGTTAGCCGTGCCGATGAGAATATTTCCAATGTCCATTCGGATGGCGGCTCGATTTTAACGATTTTTTAGCTTCTCT
>NW_027584156.1:0-1028 GCF_028453695.1 Augochlora pura
CTCACTCATATACACTTAAATTCCCTTTTATCCTCTTCTATCTCTTTAATATCCTTGGATATTTTGTTGTATCTCACTTATATACACTTCAATGCCCTTGTATCCTCTTCTATCTCCTTCATATCCTTGTATGTATGGTGTATCGCTATTATATACCCTTAAATTCCCTTGTATCCTCTTCTAGGTCTCTTTCATTCTTGCAGTTTATGTTGTATCTTCCTTATATACACTTAAATTCCCTTGTATCCTCTTCCAGCTCTCTTTCATTCTTGCAGTTTATGTTGTATCTTACTTATATACACTTAAATTCCCTTGCATCCTCTTCTATCCCTTTTTAATTTCTGGATATTATGTTGTATCTTACTTATATACCCTCAAATTCTCTTGTATCCCCTTCTATCTCTGTTTTATCTTTGGATATTATGTTGGATCTCACTTATATACACTTAAATTCCCATGTATCATCTTCTATCTCTTTCATATCCTTGGATATTATGTTGTATCTTATTTAAATACACTTCAATTCTATTGTATCCCCTTCTACATCTTTTATATCCTTTGATATTATGTTGTATCTCACTTATATACACTTAAATTCTATTGTATCCTCTGCTATCTCCCTTATATCCTTGGATATTATGTTGTATCTCACTTAAATACACTTCAATGCCCTTGTATACTCTTGTATCTCTCTTATATCCGTGGATATTATGTTGTCTCTCACTTATATACACTTAAATTCCCTTGTATCCTCTTTTAGCTCTCTTTTATCCATGCATATTACGTTGCTAGTCACTTATACACAATTACATGCCCTTGTTTTCTCTTGTATCTCCTTTATATCCTTGGATATTACGTTTTATCTTACTTATATACACTTAAATTCCATTGTACTCTCTTCTATCTCTTTTTTATCCTTAGATATTATGTTGTATCCCACTTATGCACAGTCAAATTCTCTTGTATCCTCATCTATCTCTCTTTTATCCATGCATATTACGTTGTATCTCACTAATACTCACTGAAAT
>NW_027584156.1:1128-2156 GCF_028453695.1 Augochlora pura
CTCACTCATATACACTTAAATTCCCTTTTATCCTCTTCTATCTCTTTAATATCCTTGGATATTTTGTTGTATCTCACTTATATACACTTCAATGCCCTTGTATCCTCTTCTATCTCCTTCATATCCTTGTATGTATGGTGTATCGCTATTATATACCCTTAAATTCCCTTGTATCCTCTTCTAGGTCTCTTTCATTCTTGCAGTTTATGTTGTATCTTCCTTATATACACTTAAATTCCCTTGTATCCTCTTCCAGCTCTCTTTCATTCTTGCAGTTTATGTTGTATCTTACTTATATACACTTAAATTCCCTTGCATCCTCTTCTATCCCTTTTTAATTTCTGGATATTATGTTGTATCTTACTTATATACCCTCAAATTCTCTTGTATCCCCTTCTATCTCTGTTTTATCTTTGGATATTATGTTGGATCTCACTTATATACACTTAAATTCCCATGTATCATCTTCTATCTCTTTCATATCCTTGGATATTATGTTGTATCTTATTTAAATACACTTCAATTCTATTGTATCCCCTTCTACATCTTTTATATCCTTTGATATTATGTTGTATCTCACTTATATACACTTAAATTCTATTGTATCCTCTGCTATCTCCCTTATATCCTTGGATATTATGTTGTATCTCACTTAAATACACTTCAATGCCCTTGTATACTCTTGTATCTCTCTTATATCCGTGGATATTATGTTGTCTCTCACTTATATACACTTAAATTCCCTTGTATCCTCTTTTAGCTCTCTTTTATCCATGCATATTACGTTGCTAGTCACTTATACACAATTACATGCCCTTGTTTTCTCTTGTATCTCCTTTATATCCTTGGATATTACGTTTTATCTTACTTATATACACTTAAATTCCATTGTACTCTCTTCTATCTCTTTTTTATCCTTAGATATTATGTTGTATCCCACTTATGCACAGTCAAATTCTCTTGTATCCTCATCTATCTCTCTTTTATCCATGCATATTACGTTGTATCTCACTAATACTCACTGAAAT
>NW_027584157.1:0-2156 GCF_028453695.1 Augochlora pura
AAAGCGTGTTCATCGAACCAGCGACACACCATCCCACGCTTTAAACACAAGTGAAGCGAATGTTTATAACCATATAATAAATGTAAGAAAAAATATAATATGATATAATATAATATAATAAAATATAATAATAATTATTATTATAAATAGTTATTTAGTATGCCATTTTAAAAATCTTCATTGAGTATTTGGTATTTGGAATTTGATACACGGTATTCGATATTTATAATAGTATTTAATGTTTAACAATAATAGTTCATATTTATTTAATAGTAATATATAATATTTAAGTACTTAGTATTTTGTATGAAATCATTAATATTTAATATTTCATAGCTAATAATAATATTTAATACTCAATATATAGCGTTGCTAATTGAAACGTCAGCTTTGATCGAGTATAGAATTAGCAGAATAATTCGGGCGCTGAACGCGAATTGACAGATGAATAAAGATTGACGTGAACGCCGAGCCTGATCGACTTTGACAACTGTATAGAATATTTCATGGCATCAACTATTTTCGATGATTCTATTATTGTGACCAGTTCCGTTGCCTTGATGCATTCTTAAAACCTCGAAATCACGGAGTTTCGCGGAGCCTTCTTCATTATTTCGCATATCTGGCAACATTTATACTTGCACCTTAAACTCACGAAATAATATAACAAAAAATAATGTAATATAACGTTGAAATAACCTTGAAAAAATAATAATGCAGTAATAACGTAATATATCGTTGATGTAACTTTGATGAAAAATAATAATGTAGCAAAAAACATTATATACACGAAACAACGCAATAAAAATAATGTAATAAA
Organism: Augochlora pura; assembly: GCF_028453695.1. Lineage (NCBI taxonomy): Eukaryota > Metazoa > Arthropoda > Insecta > Hymenoptera > Halictidae > Augochlora > Augochlora pura. The sequence goes on from NW_027584157.1 coordinate 821, forward strand.
AAACATAATAGAATACTATATAATACGTTACACTACGGCATAATACGATATTACATTCGATATAATATGATACAAGACGATATAATACGATATTATACGTTCTAATATTATGTAATATCATACATGATATTTCATATTACATATGAAATAATATGATATAATACCGTTCAATGTATTGTAAGATAATGCAATGCAATGTTATGTAATGTAACGTAACCTAATGCATAATGTAATGTAACGTAATGTGAAATATGTAAGCTAAGATGTAAGATGACGTAACGCAAGGTTTAATATAATTTAATATAATATCTAATACTGCTAACAAAAACAACAGCATTAAACCAAATTCATCCAGTAGAGGTTTGCAGAAAGATGTGCAACTAAAGCAAAGTACCTCCGCTTCTGTATAGAAGCAATCAGGGAACACGCGAACCCATGGCGAGTGACATAATAATTAAAAAGCAACAAACAGAGTACAGACGGATATTAATATTTCTTTTTCAACGATAGATATCGAGGCAATGCAGAGGGAAGCGTCTCTGCAGTATTCCGCGGCTGTAACAACACGTAAACCCCGCTCCGCCACCGCCCCCCCCCCCCCCCCCCCTCCTCGCCGATGCTCTCCATTGGATTCGCCGGATGTGTGTTGATAAAATTGAGCGCGGGGGCCGGATATCCAGCTGGAAATATCGACGCGGCGCTCGTGTGACAGAAACAGCGGGTATAAAAGGCGAAAAGAGGATTCGAGGAACGCCGGAAGATAGAGCGAGCGTAAAAGCCGGCCAGAAGATTGCAGGAAAAGCGGTATCGATCGCGCGCCCGACAGCCACCTCTCTCGAAACCGCATCCTCGATTACAAGCCGAAACGATCGCGACAAATCTGCGAATCGCTTTCCGACGGCGCACACTGATTCTACCAATGGAAACAGAATCGAGAAATCAGTATCTTTCTCCATTTCTCTTTTGTAACGTAATCCTAACCAAGAGTTCTTTATTCGTCTATAAAGAATTGAAAAAGATAAAGAAAGAGAGAAAAGAGAAAGAGAGAAGAGAGAATGGTCGACTTTCTTTTCTTTCCGCCGTAGCATCGAGGTACGGAAGCGGCATAGATTCGACAGGTGAGCCGGCCGTGGATGGCCCTTCGCCTTTCGGACCGGAAACTGTCCGAACAACTGGAAATTCTCGCGATCGGAACTCTTTGCGCCAATTCCCGGATCGAAATCGCACGCTCGGCCGACGCGGTCGAGCTCGGTGTCGACGTCGACGTCGACGTAGTCGCCGGGAAATGTCGCCGACGGTTCGATCGATGCGAGAACGAGACGGGCGACGCTCGCGG
>NW_027584158.1:0-2155 GCF_028453695.1 Augochlora pura
CCATAATAAATGGTATGAAAGTGATCAACGAGTTGCGAACAAGCGAAACTCGGGCAATAATACTCGACATATTTTTAGCGATTCGGGTGACTCGGGGACGCTAAACCCCGTGCCCCCCACGGGACATGTCCCGTGGGACGGAGGCCCCTGAGCAATCTTAATACTACTTAAATATAACACACTTATCAACCCCTTGCACTATAATAACGAGTCAGACTCGTGGCGAAGATTTTAACCAAGCTATACCAAATATGACTATTATTAATTCCTTCTACATCGAAGTAAAAATAATTTTAAAAAGACAATTCAGGAAACAAAAATTGACTGGTCCTATTAGGACAATTATCAAGTGCGAATCAATGCTAATCGTTGTAACATGCAAGAAGCGATAGTGCAAGGGGTTAATAAGTTGCACGCAACCCTCGGCGGATGATGATCCCTCGGCGGATGATGATCCATCGGCGGATGATGATCCCACGGCGGATGACGATCCTATGATGACACTAGAAAGTGTGACGAGGAGAAACAAGGGACCTAACGCCAGCACACGAGTGCCAAGCTAACCCGCACACGAGTGCAATTTGAAGAGAAAATCCAACGCTGAACAACCGAATCACATCGGAAGCCGAACCAACGATGGAGAACCAAACGAAATCTAACAAACTTAAATTAAGAACCCTAACGACCTATAGGCGTCTCGGGTACTTCGGGGACGCTACCCCCCGTACCCGCTCACGGCCCCTCCCGTGAGCGAGCCCCTGAAGGACCGACAACTGGAGGAATACCAAGTTCAAATACCTTTCTTGCAACGATGATTCATCATAACTAAAAAACTAAAACAATTCCAACGGCGAATGATGATCTCACGGTGGATGACGATCCTGTGTGAAAAGGTGAAACGAGGAACCTAACGCCAGCACACGAGTGCCAAGCTAACCTGCACACGAGTGCAATTTGAAGAGGAAATCCAACGCTGAACAACAGAGTCAAATCGGAAACCGAACGAACGATGGAAAACCAAACGAAATCTAACAAACTTAAATTAAGAACCCTAACGACCTATAGGCGTCTCGGGTACTTCGGGGACGCTACCCCCCGTACTCGCTCACGGCCCCTCCCGTGAGCGAGCCCCTGAAGAATCTACGATCGGAGGATACCAAGTTCGAATACTTTTCTTACAACGATGAGATTCACCATAACTAAATAACTAAAACAATTCCAACGGCGAATGATGATCTCACAGTGGATGATAATCCCACGGCGGATAATAACCAGCTTAATAAATAACGCAACACCTAATTAAATAACGCAACACCTTAATAAATATCGCAACGCCTTAATAAATAACGCAATGCACGCAAGAAAATCAAATTCTACTTAATACTTAAAAGTACCCATCACCACTTCACAGCCATTAGCTCCATGTAATAATCGATTTCGAATTAGTTGCAAACGAATTTACAGTTGATTGGAAATCGGTAGTTACATGGATTGCCCGAGTCTCACCACGTGGAGGTTGCTGTGACTGGAGACTCGAAATCAAAATCGAGAACAAAACCGGAATTTGTTATGGCTAATTTTCTTGCAAACGCATGTTTCGCTTTTTTATTAATGCTTTAACAAATAGCTAATTTGTCTACGCGACTCCAAAACGTAACGCGTTCGCAAACGAAAACGCGAGTAATTATTATTTCGAGACTAATACACCACTACAATCAATATTACTACTGCAACGAGTACAGTGACTCGAGAATGAGGTGACAAAAAATAATAAAATAAGGAATATGATAAGAAATAATAAAATGCGAAATAAGGTGACTCGAATTAACAATGCATATACGGAAGACACTGTACTCGTAATATTGAGAATGCTACGTATGAAAGAAGAGCATGCGACTTACAGTTCGATGTGACGTTGACTCCGGATGCAGCAGAAGAAAAATGCAGGAACAAGAAGTGCAGATATGAGGAAAAGTGATTAGAAGTGACCAGTAAGGTGGCCAGACGTGACCACTAGGACGACCACTGGTAACAACTTCGATGACCACTGATAACCACTTGAATGAGCACTGATGTTCGTTGGAGTGACCATAACTGATCACTATGACGGTCACTAGTGACCACAGGGTGGACCAAGGGTCAGCAGTAATCCATG
>NW_027584159.1:0-2155 GCF_028453695.1 Augochlora pura
CGAACTCTTTGCAAAGTTCACCGCAAAGTCCCAACAAGAAAAAAGGTCGTAACAGTGCAACACAGCAAAGAATCTGTTTGCAAAACATCGGGACGCAAGACTGCGTTAGCATCTCGAAGGAAACTCGACGCGGTACGACGAGTTTTCCCATGAATATGTGCGACGAAAGAAATGGTATCAGCATGGGGCGGCCCCCGTTTCGATCGGCGCGGAGGAAACACGTCGAGATTCGATATTACGTTTCTGCTCGCGGACGACGACGGTTCTACCAGTTTTTGCCGCGCGTCGGGAGGATGTCTCGTCTTGTTGCAGCGGGATTTTAATTCGACGCGGGGCTCTAAAGTACATGCAATCCAGGATGCTCACGGTTACACGCGTCCCCCGATTCCCACGGGCTGACGCGCGCGCGCTGCCCGTCGCGGGTTCACTGTTATGAAGTTCGCAAAAAGAGCGGTTCAGTGTCACATAGTTCATCCTTTTGAGGCGAACGGAAGCCATCGAAAGAGAGGCGCTTGATGTTAAACCTTTCCAGCGGGCTCGCGACGACAAGCCCCTATGGCTTTAGGGCTTCCACGATTACTTCATTATTCCATAATGCGCATTTAAGCGTCTCCGAGGAGGAGTCCCTTCAAGCAGAATGTCATTTTATTCGTTCGACGATAGGACTTTCACTAGTGCCGGAAAACGAAACTCACGGTTACGTTCAAAATTTGATGGGATAAATCGTCGATGGACAATTAATTTTTATTCGCACGAAAGGATCGCTGCATTTCATTTTAATAGAAATTTTTACAGATTCAATAGTTGGTATGAATGAACTTCTGTGTTTTGTGGCTTGTAATTAATGGTTATAAATTACTAGAATTTGTTTAGCTAACAATTAACATTGTAAGTGAGTTATTATTATTATTATTATTGACGATCGTAATTTTATTTCGATTACCGATAATTGATATCAATATTTAGACGAACTGTTTTCAATTGTATCGTCATCTATGATGATTATTTTCACTCCAAAATTATTTCCATTATTAATAATTATTATTGACAACCAAAATAATTTTAAGGAAAATTGAATGGTAACACTTCGATGTTTTCTCATTTTTGTTATAACTAGACTTATGAATTTATAACGAATATGATTAAGTGAAGTGAAAAACTGTGGTGAAATTGCAACATTTTAATACATTATTTTCAACATATTACAATTATCCAAATAAGCTTATGCTTCATACAATTAACTTGAATAATACATGATAAACAACGAATAAGTCAAATACAAAACTAAAAAGCTATTAAAATAATCTAAGAATGCCGTCACGTTATTTTCAACTTTTTACAACGGTTAAAAGAAAAAAGATATTTTTATCTAATTTATACTTTTTAAAATTAACTTGGACAATTTTGATTTTACGTCAAGGTCTGCTCTATCCACTAACCATAACAGTTATGGCTTCTATTTGAAACATTTGACTCGAATATTCTGCACATCGAACGTGCACTATACTGTACATGTATTGCGGACAATTTGCCCATTGCGCAAACGTTACATAAAATATTCGAAAATAATGTGTTCATAATCCGATGGAAAAAGGTTGCACGCGCGAAATTTGATTAACCCGGGGGAAACCGTGTCTTTGCGTCACGCAGGCTCCGGCGAGCGCGCGGTACCGTAAGAAATCGGTTCGCGAAATGTTATAGACATTCGCCAAGAATTCTTAGCGGCGCTGCGTCGCGAATTGCCTAGGCAGATATGCGCGCGGCGAAGTTTCGCCTGGCAGACCTTGCACTCCGCGGTATTCGTAATACGACTAAACGAAAAAAAAACCGCGACGTTGATCGACAAAAATTTTCTATTCCCTTTCACTTGCGCCGCGGCCGCAACGGAATGACGCAATGCCCACAATGTATCGACGGTTCCCATTATGTATCCTCGCGATCATGCATCGCATAACGCGCGTTTCAGGAAAGCCTTGTTGGCCTTCCCCGGGTCCCCGCGGCCGCTATAGCCAAGCACCAGCGATTGAAAAGGTCCCGACAATCGCCGTTTCGAGATGTCACACAGATCGGCCTCGATCGAGATTAGTTAACACTAGAAAGACGGGAATTTGAAGACGGGAAAATGACTGCTTTTCGGCAATATAGGTATAACACA
>NW_027584160.1:0-7239 GCF_028453695.1 Augochlora pura
GCTTGCTCTATCCGCGGATCGAAATTGTATTTTCGGTTATCTCGTCGTAAAACGAGGGTGAGTTTTACATGGTAATTACAGGCGGCTGTAACAGTCTCTGGAACTATGGCTCGAGTCCAAGTTCTGGACTTCATTATTCCGGGCGACGCGCGGCGGCGAATTCCGCCGAAATCCTGGCCAAAATATATACAGACGTCTTCGATTCGAACGGCCTTTATTGTAGCAATATTCTTGGTCTTGCCAATTACGAATCTAAAATAAATATTGCAAGAAAATCGACGGCGAATTATATTAAATTCTTTCAATATATCAGCGTATAATATTAATGGCACAATTAACCCTTTGCAATCGCGCAAATTACTTATTCGCGCCGCGAGATTTGTAATAACAATTAATTATACATGAATATTCATCCTTTAGGTAAAAATCAAACTTCATTCTCTCGTTAGCATTTTTTAAACATTCGAGTAGGCGTAAGCGCACGATAAATATATTTCTCATATATTTATATTATATTTTTATATTTACTTTCTATATATTCCTTTTGAGAAATTATTGCGATCGAAACGATTCTACTCTCAGTTAATTCTAAAGAAAATGGTACGGTAAGGGGTTGATCACCCCTCGCGACGAGGTATTTATTCTCCCCGGCGATCCCCGGGTTTCCGTCGAAATTCAGTCGATCCTCGATTCTACAGTTCGCGCCGCCTGCGAGATCCTCGACGGCCGAAACGACGTCGATGGCGCGGGGGCGGGACGCGTTGTTAATTCCGCTTGTAACTCGCCGCAGCGGTGTCCCCGTTCGCAAAACGCAACGCGTCCGCGTGCACGGAGACTCGGCGCAGACCGGCCGCGAAACGCGATTCAAGATGCATTTAAGGTAAATGCCTACTCGCAGCGGTCCCCGCGCAACCCTTTCCAGGTCCACAACCCGCCTTCGACTCTTTCGCGAAACCAAGACGGAGGGCGGGGGAAGGGAGTAAAGGAGGAAGGGAACCGCAGTCATCAGAGGAATCCGTGCACTTTCAATTAAAGCGAGGCAGCTCGACTGCATCAAGGGCGCTCGAGGCTCCGCGGCGTTATGGCTTCAATTAAGGGTTAGAGGATGCGAGGAGGCCGCGGACGGGGCCAAAGGGCGCCGAGGTTTTCGGAACGGCGTGGGGCTGCTCGGCAAGGGTGGCGCGATCGGCGAAACTCGGAAAATCAGGGTCGAAAATTCCTGGCTAAATTTCATATATTCGTGACTGAATTAATTAAAGCAAACTTTATTTATTGTATTTATTATATTACGATGTTAATATGATTAAGGTATCGTTGACTGTATAATACTTTTTTCGTCAATTTTTATTTTATAGCGAAAGGAGATATTAGGAATATTGCGTTTAAAAAAATAGCTAGAAATATAATAATTGTTTTAAGAGTAGCAAAATTCTCACATATAAAATACACTACCTTCTATAAAATTAAACATTGAATAGAACAGTTAAATTAATTATCATTCAATACCAACGTCACGAAAATATAAAAATATAAAAATATTCAAAGCCGAACAACTTAGATCGCTAAATCATAAAAATGTCACCAAAAATTACCCATCTAAATCTCCCAACATCCCCCGCTGTCTCAACCAATGAACACTTACGTGCATCAAAACCCAAACTCATTAGACGCAACCATAGAAAAGTTGATTTTTCGGTGAAATGTCGCCGAACGTTCTAAAGCAACGATGAGGTGGACGCGCGAGACCGCAGGGGTCGTTCCCCCCTCGGCGACAGTTGGGTGGAGGCGTAGCAGGTGGAGGAGGAGGAAAGGAACCTCGCCGGCCTCGGCGGAGTGTCTAAAAGCCCGACAAAGTTTCATTTAAAAAGCTAATTAACTTATCCAATTACCGTCACGGCCTGGAGGCTCGGCGTCGCGTCGCGCGGGAGAAAGAAAGATGGCGACGAGAGAGCGAGAGAGAGAGCGAGAGCGAGAGAGAGAGAGAGAGAGAGAGGGGCAGCATCCGGATTCCATCGGTGGAATGCCATGGGATTTCTCGCGGGCCTGCAAAACCGTGGAGAGAGGTTGGCCACCCTCTCGGGCGGAGGGGGTGGTGGCAGAGGCACTGAAAGAACGCGGGGATTACTCGAAGAAAGAGCAAGGGAATCAATTTAGTCGCGACCAGCCGATCTTTTATGAGAAAGTGCACGGATTACGGCGCGCAAGAAATACAAATCGTCCCGGGGTAACGGCGCGCTGATCCCCTTGATTAATGATTCCCTCTTGGACGCCGCCTCCTCCTTCGCTGCCTTCTCCACTCTGTCTCCTTTGCCTTCTCGTCTGTCTCCTTTGCCTTCTCTGTCTTCTCTGTTTTCTGTGTCTGCGCTACCTTCGCCGCGGAGGGTTGGACGACGGTGCTCGCGAAGGGTTGACGATGCTCGCAAGTAAAGGTATGACTGTACACAGGGGCGAAGGGTTGACGACGCCCGCGCGCAAAGATATGGCATTTCAAGGGTGCAGAGGGTTGACGGTGCAAGAGCGGCAGAATACATCGCGACGCACCTCGACGCATGGCGTCGCGACGGCAGGTTGCGGCTCTGCCGCGTTGTGAACCGAAATCGCGTCTCCGTCGCGTTGCGTCGCAAAGTCGCGTCTCCGCCGCGTTGCGTCGCAAAATTGCCTCTTCGCCGCATTTGCGTTGCAAAGTCGCGTCCCTGCCGCGTTGCGTTGCAAAGTCGCAACTCCGCCGCGTTGCGTCGAAAAAATCGCGTTCCTGCCGCGTTGCGTCGCAAAATCGCCTCTCCGCCGCGTTGCGATCCGAAATCGCGTCTCCGCCGCGTTGCGTTGCAAAGTCGCGTCTCTGTCGCGTCGAGTTGCAAAATCGTCTCTCCGCCGCGTCGCGGAATCGCGTCCCCGCCTTGCCGCGTCGCCGAATCGCGAGACGAGCGACGGATATTTTATTCACGAGACACGGTCTCCTGGATCTCGTCGCGGATGGCGCCGAGAGCGTGCACACACAGGCGCGCGCGAGCCGACCATTCGAAATATACGCCGCGTTCCTCTCGATGCGTCGCGTGCATTCCGATCCAGATTTAATATTTAAAGATGATAGATAAAGGCGGCTGCTACGACGTACCTTTGATCTTTCTACGACTTACAGCGAACCACCCGAGGGGTTGCAACCCCCTCCCGTGATCGGTTTATTGGCTGGGAGCTTGCTACTGCTTCTCGCAGAATCTTGTTTCATATTGTATTATATATGAAAAATGATTTATTTCGCGCTCCTGTTTTTCTCGGGAATTTTCACGAAATCGCGGTTCAGTTGTGACTAATTCCAATTTAGTTCTAATTATAGTTATAACTCTAGCTATAACTCTATAATTATAGTTACAACTCTAGCTAGAACTCTATAACTATAGTTACAACTCTATCTAGAACTCTACCAATAACTCTATAACTATAGTTATAACTCTAACTATAACTCTAGCTATAACACTATAACTATAGTTATAACTCTAGCTTTAACTCTATAACTATAGTTACAACTCTAGCTATAACTCTACCAATAACTCTATAACTATAGTTATAACTCTAGCTATAACTTTATAACTCTGGCTATAACTCTATAACTCTGGCTATAACTCTATAACTCTGGCTATAACTCTATAACTCCAGCTATAACACTATAACTATAGTTACAACTCCAGCTATAACTCTACAACTATAGTTACAACTCCCACCTAGCACAAATGAATTTCTAACAAACACTCTAGCATTTTAGGACAGGTGTCCACCTGTCGCCGATCAGGGAAGCCAGTCGCCAGGCTTTCAAAATCCAGTTGTTCAAACATAATTCCACCTCGGTGCCGCGATCATTAACAATCCCACGTTGGCCCCCGAGGAATGGCGCGCTCGTCATCGGTATCGGAACGAAAAGAACGCTCCCCGATGCAACACGTGTGCACCATTGCAGAAACACGCGGACGCGCGCGCGTGTCGCGCGGGGAATATTAACCTCTCTCCCACATGAGGGGAGGGGCAGGGGGAGGGTGGGGGGCAAGGCTCTTCCGGCATCGCGACCCCCGGCGCATTCTGGCCCCGGCTCTCGCGCCGATATTTCGTCGAGTGCATACCGGACGGGCGAGAACGAGACCGTCGCATACGCGACCAGCATTCTCCTCCTGCACCTCGATATGCGCCACCGTTATGCGAAGCCTTCGTGATCCGACCGGGATCGCGTCCGCGAGCCTTTTTTAAACCGCTCCGCGACACGAGCCGGCCGCAAGCGCGGTAACCGCCGAAAATTTCTGGGAGAGGATCGATGCTGACGCCGACGACCGACGATCTCCAACGATCTGTCTGTTCCTGGCATTTATGGATCGTCGATTGGATTTCTGTTACGGATCGGCGGCTTTGTTACATTTTCTATGGTTGAGGGGAGGGGGTAATTGAGTGTACAGGATGTGGTGTTGGGGGTAGATGGAATATGTAATATATATATAATAAATGTATGTAATAATAAATGGTGGGTTTAGTAATATATATGTAGGATAGTATATATAGTATAGTAGGATATATAGTAGGAAGAAAATATTTGTAAATTCTACTGTAGGGGTTAAATGAAAAATAAAATAATATTTAATAGGAGTCTAGTGAGGGGATGAATGGATAATATAATAAATATATAATTGTCATAGAGTCTAACAAAGGTGGCAAATAAAAAATATTTTTTTAGCCTAGTGTAGGTGGCAAATAGAAAATATTTTTTTAGTCCAGTGTAGGTGGCAAATAAAAATATTTGTCTAGTCTAGTATAGGTGGCAAGTAAAAAATATAATAATAGATAATAATTATATTAAATCCATAGAACCCTGCCACGTCACGATGGAACAGGTATAAAGTTCCATCTCGCCTAACGCAGATCATTATATCCGTATTAACGAGTCCCCATGATCCGCGCGATACTTCTTTCCCTGGTCCCCTTCCGGGACATTTGAATCTCGTTTCCCGACGATTTAAGAAATTCCATGCCGGACCCGCGGGACAAATTTATGCCGTCGGTGCGGCGGCTAGGTAATACCGTGTCTGAAACGGGCCTGGAGATCGCGCATAATTCACCGGGTGTCACCGTGAAGTACCCTCTCCTTGAGCTACGCGATCGCTTTATTATCTCGCGATTACGCGCGCCGCTCCATTTGCATTAATTATCTTCGCCCGGCCGCGAAATAGAGAAACCCGGGGGCCGCGTTCGGCTCGGCCCTGCCGTTGACGTGCCCGGGCAAACTGGCAAAGGATTGTAATAAATGTACACCGGTCAGCGCTGTCGAACCTGGTAACGTATCGTTTATATTGGCCGGGCAATTATTTTAAAAATAATTTTAATGGTGCCTCGGAGTCGCCATTCGAGTGCAAAGGGTTAATGCTTAATAATTCTATCTCTAAATCCTTAAAAGGGTTCTATAAAAGGGTGTTCCAAATCTCTCCAATTACTCGACAATATTTTTCCTTATTTTCTAGATTTTAATCCCTGTTACAATTCTTCAATGAAATTATCGAAAATTGATTAACCAAAATCGTCGATTGAAACCAGCTCGGTAAGAATCATTTAAAAATCCGTGAAACGACGTTGAACGTCGTCGAAGAAATTTCGCGAGGATCGTCGCGCGAATAATGGGGCCCATGAAATCATTGGAATGGCAGGAAATATTGTTTCGCCTCGTAGAAAAAGAGAGAGAGAGAGGGAGAGAGGGAGTAAGGGTGTGTATGTGCGCGGGACAGCGAATGAGATGGACGGTTTTACTAAGCTCCGCCGTTGAGCTTTCGGTTCATGGGTCATTGGTAGGTTGGGAATAGCCGGCCGGTAAAAGGTATTGTCGTTGAAACGACCGCGTTGGTCACTGGAGAGAGGCTCTTTTATATCCCGTCGGGGAAGACACGGACCGCCGTCGTCGTCGTCGTCGTCGTCGACGTGGAAAGGGACGATCGAGCCATACTGCAAACTCTCGTCTTATGGTGGAACCAATCTTCGGCCCCGTCCCACGGATAGACGACGTTCGGCCGGCGAGGGAGACAGGGAACGAGAGGGAAAAGGAGAGAGATAGCTAGAGAATCGAAGAGAGAGAGAGAGAAAGAGAGAGAGAGAATCGGTGAGGGAGGCAGCTAGAAAATCAAAGAAAAAGGGAGCTAGAGAATTGTATAAGAAAAGTTAGAGAGTCAAAGAGCAAGAGAGAGATGGAAAATTAAATAGAGAGAGAGAGAATAAGAGAATTAGATAGATAGAGGGGGGGGGGGGGGCAGAAAATTAGATAGAGAGAGCGAGAGTATTAGACAGAGAGCAAGAGAGAGCCAAATAATCAAAGATATTATGCTGTTATCCCTAAGGTAATTTTTCCAATTATTCTTAACAAAAATATCCTATCCATTACATTAATTCATGACAAAAATGTTTCAAGTTATCTCAATTTAAATATCCCCCCAATGAAATAATTTCACTGAAATGTTCATATCCGACATATAAAAATTTACAATAATTTCATTAAACTCTATAGGATCTTCTCGTCCCCTGATTAAATTTAAGCATTTTTACTTCAAATTTAATTAATCATTTTAATATAAAGACAGTATACATATATATATTTCATCAACCCCTTCGCACACAAGCCTTCGATTAAGAGACAAGAAGAGGAAGAGAAAATGAGCTAGAAAATCAAACGGAGACAAAGGCAAAGAATCGACGAAAGAGAGAGAGAGAAAAATAGAGAACCGGAGGAAGAGAGAAATAAATATATATATAGTATAGAGAAAGGATGAACCGAGCCGGGATAGAACGGAAAGAGATTACCTCGCGTAAAATCGGGACGCGGGCGACGACTTTTCGACGTTCGCGAGCAGGCCGTCGCGTCGCGTCGCGTCGACAAGCTTCCTACCTTTTTCTTTTCATCGCCGGTAATTCCCTCCGCCGAGCCATCGAATAAGCTACTGCACCTGACAGACAAAGGACCCCTGTCACGGAGTTTCGTCCGTGAACCGACCAACGCGAGATCTCTCTCTCTCTCTCTCTCTCTCTCTCTCTCTACTCTCCTGCCCCCTCCTTCCTCTCCCTCGCCGGAACGGGACAAACGGTGGTCCAGTTCCCCGTAGAGTCCGCGCGCTTTGCGGATCGATTCCGGGGACGCTCATCTCCGGGAAAACACTTTAATACGATCGCACACCCTTTTTTTTATCCACTCCGACTCTACTTTCCAAGTTAACTCCCCCTCCC
>NW_027584161.1:0-1027 GCF_028453695.1 Augochlora pura
AGTGAGATACAACATAATATCCAAGGTTAAAGAAGAGACAGAAGAGGATACAATGGAATTTAAGTGGATCTAAGTGCGATACAGCATAATATCCCAGAATTAGAGATAGGAGACGATACAAGGGAATTTTAGTGTATTTAAGTGAGATACAACATAATATCCAAGGGAGAAGGAGAGATAGAAAAGGATACAAGGGAGTTTAAGTGTTTGTAAGTGAGATACAACATAATATCCCAGAATAAAAGAGGGATACAGGAGGATACAAGTGAATTTAAGTGTATATGAGTGAGATACCACATAATATGCCTGAATAAAAGAGGGATTGAAGAGGATGAAAGGAATTTAAGTGTATATAATTGAGATACAACGTAATATCCACGGATGTAAGAGAGATAGAAGAAGACACAAGTGAATTTAAGTGTATGTAAGTGAGATACAACATAATATCCAAGGATAGAAGACAGATAGAAGAGGATACAAGAGAATTTGCGTCTATATAATTGAGAAACAACATAATATCCAAGAATAAAAGAGAGATAGAAGGGGATACAAGTGAATTTAAGTCTATATATGTGAGATACAACATAATATCCCAGCATGAAAGAGAGATAGAAGGGGATACAAGTGAATTTAAGTCTATAGAAGTGAGATACAACATAATATCCAAGATTAAAGGAGAGATAGAAGAGGATACAATGGAATTTAAGTGTATGTAAGTGAGATACAACATAATATCCCAGAATGGAAGAGGGATACAGGAGGATACAAGTGAATTTAGGTGTATATGAGTGAGATACAACATAATATGCCTGAATAAAAGAGGGATTGAAGAGGATGAAAGGAATTTATGTGTATATAGGTGAGAGACAACGTAATATCCATGGATATAAGAGAGATAGAAGAAGATACAAGTGAATTTAAGAGTATATAAGTGAGATACAACATAATATCCTAGGATATAAGACAGATAGAAGAAGATACAAGGGAATTTATGTGTATATAAGTGAGATGCAACATAATATCCAAG
>NW_027584161.1:1127-2154 GCF_028453695.1 Augochlora pura
AGTGAGATACAACATAATATCCAAGGTTAAAGAAGAGACAGAAGAGGATACAATGGAATTTAAGTGGATCTAAGTGCGATACAGCATAATATCCCAGAATTAGAGATAGGAGACGATACAAGGGAATTTTAGTGTATTTAAGTGAGATACAACATAATATCCAAGGGAGAAGGAGAGATAGAAAAGGATACAAGGGAGTTTAAGTGTTTGTAAGTGAGATACAACATAATATCCCAGAATAAAAGAGGGATACAGGAGGATACAAGTGAATTTAAGTGTATATGAGTGAGATACCACATAATATGCCTGAATAAAAGAGGGATTGAAGAGGATGAAAGGAATTTAAGTGTATATAATTGAGATACAACGTAATATCCACGGATGTAAGAGAGATAGAAGAAGACACAAGTGAATTTAAGTGTATGTAAGTGAGATACAACATAATATCCAAGGATAGAAGACAGATAGAAGAGGATACAAGAGAATTTGCGTCTATATAATTGAGAAACAACATAATATCCAAGAATAAAAGAGAGATAGAAGGGGATACAAGTGAATTTAAGTCTATATATGTGAGATACAACATAATATCCCAGCATGAAAGAGAGATAGAAGGGGATACAAGTGAATTTAAGTCTATAGAAGTGAGATACAACATAATATCCAAGATTAAAGGAGAGATAGAAGAGGATACAATGGAATTTAAGTGTATGTAAGTGAGATACAACATAATATCCCAGAATGGAAGAGGGATACAGGAGGATACAAGTGAATTTAGGTGTATATGAGTGAGATACAACATAATATGCCTGAATAAAAGAGGGATTGAAGAGGATGAAAGGAATTTATGTGTATATAGGTGAGAGACAACGTAATATCCATGGATATAAGAGAGATAGAAGAAGATACAAGTGAATTTAAGAGTATATAAGTGAGATACAACATAATATCCTAGGATATAAGACAGATAGAAGAAGATACAAGGGAATTTATGTGTATATAAGTGAGATGCAACATAATATCCAAG
>NW_027584162.1:0-2154 GCF_028453695.1 Augochlora pura
TTTGTTTTGTGTAAATAAACTGTTTCGATAAACTAAAGTGTTACACAGATAGAAAATTTCAACGTTGGAAAATGAATCACACGTTATTTACACAGAATGGGTGCCCCATTGGATGTCGCTATCGACTTTGATCACACATAGCTACGGCACAGCCGAGTCCAATCCAAACAAACAAGCAGCGGACCACGTGGCGACAAAACTCCGGGTACGCGTTACCGACCAGATTTGGGCAAAATGTTTATGTAATTGGAAATTTAGAATAATGAATGGAAGCTAAATATAATCTTTATTCAAAAGTTCGACAAAAAAAATTATTCATCCGTCGAATAAATTTTTGAATAACTGTTGCCAGCTAAAGTAAAAGTGATGCCGAGCGTGTCGAGCTTCGAACGTGAAAGACAATGTAAGAGGATCAAACACAATGTAACCGGATAGAGAATCAAGCGATTTTAATAGCAATTGACAATTTTTAATTTTATATTTTTACTAGAATAATGTATCTATGAGGAACCAATTAGAAACCAATGTATGGGTTGTATTAAAAAGATACAGAAAAAATACCGAAAACCGCATGTCTATTTCGATATGGTATATTTCAGACGGAGAATTTAAAAGTTATGGTCGATCACGCGGATGCGATGGTCCGATTATATTCATAATGTGAATTAATAAAAACCGAGTAATATCATGAAGCCATATGTACTTACGTGCGTTTCTGCTTCGTGGCGTTGGTCAGAATGCACTCGAAAGAATGACATTCGACCCAGGGCTCGCAGGCCACTTGAACTTCAGATGTTTTCCCCACCTCAGAGGTTTTCTTTCCTTCTTTCCTTCGTGTGAATTAAGAATGAATATGCATACCTTATCCATTGAATTTGTATCCCGATAATGGTACATTTTCGCATATCATGTTATTAATAATGTCGATAGTTCAACATGTTTGGAACATCGGTGTGTCACTCTTTTGAAATTGCGGATATGTCATGACTACCACAGCTTATGTATATTTTGTTTACCACTACATGATCTTATCATTGCTGTAGGAATAACAACCGCTTAAGGCATATGTACAGATCGGACCTTCCGTCTATTGAGAATGCTACAAGCAAGACATCTCGTGTTATCGATTCACATTGGGCTATGTCAATTAATATAATGAAATCACAAAATACAATGAACAACGATAATCCAATCATTGTGTATGTAAAAGAATTTGTTAACAACGATCATGTTTCTTGTTACGCCAACGTATGTATGCAATGTTTGTTACGTTGCACGAATATGCGGAGTGCACTTCTTCAACTTGCTTGCAATGACCAATTAAAAATTTTAGCACATGATTATATGAATAAGAAAAGTACCTCACTGAGTTCTTCTGCAGTATGTGAACTAGTAGACGGTACATTCATACAATATCGGACGCATCAAAATTTCTGCTCACATTAATCCAACACGTGCATGAGTTGAAATTGCTAACGGAACGTCAATTATCTCATACTATCCGTTGTACAACTTGCAACCATACGATAGTTACACAAGAAAGAAGTTATATTTTATCTGTGTCAATACCGACGACGAATACGACGAAAAGCATGAACCTCGAAGAAATGGTATCGGCAACATTTTCAAAATAGCATGCTTTCGATAGTCCATGCGAGCATTGTGGAAGTAGCAGAATACATACAGCTGACATAACATCTGATAGTCAGCTCGTAATAATTCATTTAAAGATATTATCTGTTCAGAATCAGATGATTTCAAAAATTAATATCGCGAACATCAAGGCTGTTCCTACTACGATATTGCACATAGCGTCGAAATAGTACAGCTTACACTGTGTTGCAGTTTGAAAAACCTTTTTTTTCGTCCGAACATCTCAAATTTCTTTAAAACCTAGTGTCCGTTGCTATGACAATCGACACAGTCTGTGTGAACATCTTCGTGGAGAAGGTCAGTTTCATTCGAGATTTCGTCCCTATAACTTCACCGTTCTATAAAAAGTATTTGAAATTACTTAATAACTTCTCCGTATTTGAAATTAATCGACCCTTTTCAAGGCCACACAAAATAACGCTGAAAACTTCGGACATGTGTTAATTGTTGATAATTCGTGATCAGTGTGAAATAATAGTGCAGTGAAAGTGAAAACCTAAG
>NW_027584163.1:0-2154 GCF_028453695.1 Augochlora pura
TAGCTGATTTAAAAACTCTATAATTGCCTGAAAAATTCTATAATTGATCAAAGATTATTCCTGCGTCGTTATTCCTGCTTTGCAACGATTGTTGCGCAACCGGTTCGTTTACGCAAGGGTTGCGGGCTATTTTTAATGCGCCGCGCTCGGACAGAAAGTTGATTTAAAGCGGAAGGGTTCGAATCGGGTTTTTAAGCGGCGCGACCGGCACGCGTCGGATACCGTGTTAAAACCGAAGAAAGCAAAGGTCGGCGACGCGTGCACGTTCTCTTTTTCCGCGCGCGTCGCCTAACCGCGCTCTGTTCTTGGCTCTCGGCTGCTCTCGACTCCTCCAGCCCGATTCAAAAGGTTCGTTTTCACGTGATAGATCGCGACCTTTGTTCCGCGCGGACTGGAAAAGTCACGGGTCTTGTTATCAAAAGTCATGGATCTTGTTATCAAAAGTCACGGTTCCTGTTACGAAAAATCACGTTACCATGACAGCGGAGGAAGTGACCTTTGCCTCGCCGCGTCCCTTTTAATTCAGACCCTTAACCCTCCTAGTGCCGAAGGGCCGATACATTAGCCCGCGCTGCACTGGCGAAAAATACCTTCTTTGTTATTTATGTAATTTCCAATGAATATAGAAAAATTGCTGTCACCGTTTCATTCTCAATTTCGTCCTTAACCCTTTGACTACTGTCGGCGCCTATTGGCGTCCGTAACATGTTGGCTTCCCGGTACTGTAGGCGCCGATAGGCGTCAAGATCAAATTTCGCCCCCATTTATTATTAAATTTGATTAATTATATATTGTGTTATATTTATGTTATACATTGTAAAAAGAAGCTGAAAATTATTGTTCGCTACAAGTAATATTGGTTTGATGTAATAGAATTCAATATTTTGAATATTTTGAATTTTGAATATTTTGAATTTTGAATATTTTGAATTTTGAATATTTTGAATTTTGAATATTCAATATTTCAATATACCTCCTCAGAAATGCATGTCCAACGAAAAAACTACGGCCGTGCCAGTCGGCCGTAGCCAAAGGGTTAATACACTGCTTTTTGAATCATGTAAATATTGCTTTTCGTTTAGTTTTTATAAGCCTTTTTCCAAACTCTAGTAACAGCGTTGAAATTTGACTTCTTCGCTCGGCAGTAAAAGGGTTAAAACGAGGGATAATTCGAAAGGCTAATTCGAAGGGAAGGCATAGATTTACCATTGATCTGGAGCCGCCGTCTTGCACTGTTTTCTTGGGACACTGGGTATATTATCGTCGACGATATCACTGGCGTCGAAGAAGCGGTCCTCGGCGCACTCGAAAGAAATTCAAAAACACCACTGGAGATCACACTTTTGTTTGAGAATTCGAACGAATCGGGGTTGTTCACCCCTGTTGGGTCACTCGGGAAAGGGGTAATTACGATCGCGGGATGTACCGAAGAATTAATTTCCTAGCTGGAAACTCGCGGGCCGTGCTCGAGGCCAAACTCTTCCCGAAGACCATAAATCATCCCCCTGGAGCACCCCTAAGAAGTCTTCCTCCGTCGAAGAACAAAAACAGCTTAATATAATATAGATTTCCACGCTAAGTTACGATATAAGGCGTTTAAAAATCGAACGAGAATCACTGGTTAACCCTTTGCACTGTAATGACGAGTCATCGTGGCAAAGATTTCACGCGAAATCTACCAAATATGAATATCATCTCCTTTAACCCTTTGCGTCGAGCGGTGACACTAAAAGTGATCATGCCACGTTTCAAAATAATTTTTCACATATTTATTTATATTTAGAAAATTGTTAAAAACTGTTGCACAAGCTATATAAAATAGCAACAAGTTTAAACAAATATCTTGGATCTCCACTTGAAATGACTTCGACTGCAAAGGGTTAAATCGAAATCAAATTCTCCTGTTATTAAAGTGTATAAACGAAGGTGTATAAAAACGATAAAATAAACAAAAATTGTCTTGTGTTAGGAAAAATATTAAGGATAAATAAATGGTAGCCAATGCAGCGTTTGGTATGCAGGATTAAAGGTATCGTAGTGTAAAGGGTTAATTAAACCATTAACGAACCTAAACATTAGTCTATAAATTTTTATCAAATAGCCACGATCGTCCCTCGACCCCCAAAGCATACTGCAACACCATTGAAACACGAT
>NW_027584164.1:0-2154 GCF_028453695.1 Augochlora pura
GGTCGACTGGAAATTATACCTCGGCCTTACGTCCAAATTGGTCCTGGGAACAGCTCTGACCACCCGTCCTTCAATAGAGCTCGACCCTAGAGGCCTTAAACGCCTTCTTGCACGCCTGTCGCAAAAAGGCCACGGTGGCATTCACAAAACCTTGTAGGCGCAACCCTGACTTGTCCTCAGATTAGCTCCTACAAGCTTTAATCAAACAGCGACGAGCCTGTAAGAGAAGCTGGCAGACCACTGGATGCGTCACCTTCCGCAATCAAATCAAGTACCTGACCTTAGAAATAAAAGCCCGGATTCACTTACTTAGAAACTCCGCCTGGAAAAGAAAAATTGCCGAGTTTAAAAAAGCGGATCCTACATTTGGACGAGGTGGACGGGTCATCATACACTAATGATGATCGTGTCAATACCGAGGCGCTAGCCAACGTCTTCGAAAGGATACACGCCCACACCTCGACTCTCAACTCTCCTAGAGACAATGATATTTCCCGTTACGTCCTCAGCTTCGAGGGTATGAACGAGGTTGATAAATCCTTCTTTTCCGCCATAAAACCCGAATTCATTTATAACAGCATAAAGGGAATGAAAAATAAGAAGGCTCCTGGCCCGGATCGCGTATCAGTTCCTATGCTGAAATTCGCAGCTCCCAAGGTCATTCTCCAAATTTTCCATATAATTAAATCAGCTTATTTCCTCTCCTACTTTCCCGCAGACTGGAAAATAGCTAAGGTGGTTCCGGATTCACAAAACTGGTAAACCAACAGATCTCCCGACCAGTTACAGGCCGATAAGTCTCCTCCCGATCTGTGGCAAGATCATGGAGAAGCGTCTCTTACTGCTTATACTGAATCATATTGAATCAAGGGACATAATTATTAATCAGCAGTTTGGTTGTCGAAGGGGCCACTCCACCACTCTCCAAAACCAACGCATCTCCCAACAAATATCTCAGGAAATTAACACCAGGAGACTCACCGCCATGGTTCTGCTCAATCTGGCCAAGGCCTTCGATTCGGTGTGGCATGATGCACTCCTCTTCAAGCTGCACAGCTACGGCTTCCATTCCCATATCATACGCCTAATACAATCTTACCTACATAAACGTCAGTTCTTCGTCAACCTTAATGAGTCTCATTCTGAGATGCATCCCGTAGCTGCAGGAGTCCCCCAAGGCTCAGTACTTGGTCCGGTGCTTTTCGGTATTTTCATTAATGACATACCTTCTCATCCTAGTTGCACCATAGTCCTATTTGCCGATGATACTGCTCTCCTATCCTCCTCATGGCAACTTCGTACTCTCATGGCTAGAATACAGGCGTACCTTAATATCATTGTCCAATACTTTCTCTCTTGGAAGCTCCAGTTAAATCCAACCAAAACACAAGCAATTTTATTCACTCACAGAGTAGGATGTCCTTACACCCAACTTCCTCCACTTCACATTAACCAATCACCTATCCAGTGGTCTGACTCGGAGACCTACCTCGGGATCAAACTCAATACCAGACTGAATTGGAACGTATCGGCCGAGGATAGAATTCAAAAAACTCTCAAGGCAGCTTTTGCCATTCACCATATTCTTTCGCCTAAATCACACCTCTCACAAAGCCTAAGAATTACTCTTTTTAAAGTCTGTCTCCCCCCAATACTACTGTATGGAGCAGCCGTATGGTGGTCGGCTTATCCAAGTTCACAAGCCTTATTTCAAAGGCTAAAAGCTACCCAGAATAAAATACTTAAAATTATCACTGGTTGTGGAGCAAGGTTTCCTACCAGCGAACTCTATCGCCGCACGAATGTTCCAAATATTAACATATATATATTCAATAGTATAAACAAAATGCAAATTACGGGTCATCGGAACCCTCTCATTTCTCTAACAAGCACCTACGATAGGTTAAAAATGCCCTATAATATAATGGATAATAATGGATAATCAATGGGCTGCATATGTTTAACCCAGAAGCTTGCCGAGGTCAGGATTGTAGATACCAAATTTTTTTTTCCATGGTGTTGTCTCCTCCTCAGCGGTTGGCAAACCTTAATTTTTTGATCTAGTGACTCTAAATGTGGAAATGTTTCAGCTTGGCCCTCAATATTAGGGACTCTCCTGTACGTTGTGATAGCTGCTTCGACGCGCACACATCC
>NW_027584165.1:0-2153 GCF_028453695.1 Augochlora pura
GTGGAGAAGCCTGTGAGAATATACATGAGCCGTTTATTTTCAAAGTGGCCTAACTCCATTTGTCAATTTTTTTCCGGTTGCCATGGTTACATGTACAACTGTTTAATTAATATAAAACGTAAAATTTAACATTAAATTTTAGAAATTATTTCACCCATGGGGAAGAACAGAACGAGACCACTTAGTTCAGATAGTGAAAAAGAAATTGTTTAAATAAAGAGGGCCGCGCGGTTTGGTCTTATTGGAAAAACCACTGCTCTTTATTATATCGGTCCGGATATGAGGGACGTGGATTAGATGAAGGAGATTAATTCTTTATAGTATTGAAAATAATCTCCGCGAGTCCTGAAAAGTACTAGCCCTTTATTTTTCTTTCTCCCAAATGTTACAACGGTGTTCGCTTAGGTAGAAAGGGACTCGTTGACGGTGGCTTCCTTGCAAATCTCAAAAGTGGCTCGTCTGAGTTGGCTTCCTGTTGCTGGCGGTCAGACTTGATTTGCCGATTTTCCTTTTGGGATTATTTCCTTGGATGCCTATAAAATAGCGTACAAATAATTCAATGAGTGATTATTATACGTATACGTTTCACCGCTTCCTTTCGCTCCTCGCAACGATGCTCGTGCGCTTGGAGGGGGAAACGGCCTACCTCTCTGCGTAACGCAGTGAGAGTGTGTGGACTGTATTACTTTGGCGATTCCCGTTAAAAGGAATACGCCGCTGGCAGACGCGCGGATTCAAACCTTGATTAACTAGGCACGACTGAGGCGTGCAGTTTCAACCAAGATACAATCGGCGTCGACTGCAGGAGTTTTTGCTGCGTGAACCCGGAGCGCGTTTTAGTGGAGGTTGTAAGGCTCCACCAATGCTCACCGGGGGTGTGGCCGATCTGAACGTCTCTTTAACGACGTCAAGCCGCCGCCCTTCTTCCAACCTCACGCTATGCTTCTATTCGTCATCTATGGCGAGGAGGCAGAAGAGGCTATCGGACACGAGACTTCACCAATCTTACCGCAGGTGTGGCCGATTTCAAAAGACCTTTTAACGACGCCCAACCGTCGCCCTTCTTCCTACCTTACACTATGCTTCTATTCGTCATCTATGGTGAGGAGGTAGAAGAGGCTATCGGACACGAGACTTGTCTCGATTCCTGCGATGTCTGTACTGACCGTAAGATAGATGGGCCCTAGCTGCGTCGACCGCTCTATTCCCGAAGGAAAGCTATTACGATCGACAGGCAAGCTAACCTACCGTACGTGCGTAAAGATCAGAGTAAGATCTGATTCACGTGACGTACGGTTCAACAGCACAAATCTCCAAATTCCTCCGTTGGGCAATACTACCGAAAATCGGGGGTGCTCGTACGGGCGCTCTTAGACCAGGGGGTTCCTATCCCTCTTTGCTTCCACGTACGCTCCAAATGTCCTGAGGCGACTGAGAGACTGTCCGGCTCGTATCCTTGTATCCACTGGATCCCTCCGGACAATGCTGGCTCTCAGTCCTTCAATTAAACTATTCTTGCCAGAGATTTCTCTATAGAGAGGCTTACGTGGTTAGAACTTGGTCGCAGTACGCTACGCTCAACTCGGCTCTCAAGAGAGTGGACTTGTATCGAAGAAGAAGACCAATACGTCCACAACGAGACTCCGTCTGGTGCAACCCTGTCAGTTCTCTCGATTTCTTTCAACCTTCTCTGAAGATAGTTCAAACTAGACTACGTGCAGAGTCAGCTGCGCTAATGTCGAGCTATCCTGATTAGCCGACAAAGTCACCGCTCGAATTTAAACTATTCTAACGTGTCCACCGGCCTTGACTTTCAACGGTGTAATCCTCGCGAATTTTAACCGAAATCCCACGTATCAGCACGGTTTTTCAATCTACTGCTGTTGGCTCGCGTCTTCCCCTTGAAGGGCACCGCCCGGGGGTCACGCGGCACAATAGGCATCGAAATCACGTTATGGAAAACTCTCCGCTAACGGCTACGATTTAAACAGAAATAGTAACTAATGATTTAAAAAAAGATCTAAAAAGAAACAGAATAATAGAATAATATTCGCCTTCCAAACTTTTTCCTTTTTTTATTTTCGTCCAAACTTTGTAAAGTAATGTGGAAATCATAGATCACAAATTTTTAATATCAAGACATTCGTTTTTAC
>NW_027584166.1:0-2153 GCF_028453695.1 Augochlora pura
GGACGCTTAGTCGTTTAGATTCGTAAACTCGTTCAGTATTTAAACGGGCGGCACGGGGAGAAGGGGGTCCCATTTCTCCGGAGATCCTTCTCCCCGGTCGCCGTGCAATTTTTCCAATCGATCGATTAATGAAAAAAAAAGTCAATATAACACGCGAAAATAAAACCGTAGTGAACGCAAAGAGATTAAACAAGCAGGATAAGAAACGAAGAGAAAAAAGCCGTACACTTACACACGCATACGTATACACATACAAATACACACACACTCTCTCTCATTCAAGTAAAAAAGGGAAAACAAGTAGGGAAAGAAAATGGGGAGAAAAAAAGGAATAATTAAAAATTAAGTCGTAGTGCTGCGTAAAGGGGAAGAAGAGAATGATAATGAGTAACGAGATCATCGAGTTCATCTGCGTCAAAAGTAGCGTTTTATAATCGTGAAGCCCGTTTCTTAAATGATATAAGCGATAAACAATTAAAACACTTATTGTACAGCATTCGCGATGCTACAGAAAAAAAAAGACAAGACAGCAGCGGACAGGTTATTATACAGAGAGGACATATGCACACACAGGGGGGGGGGGGGGGGGAAGACACACGTAAATATATATATAGATAGAAGCGCGAGCGCCATCCGCTCTGGATCAAGCTTGAAAGCCAATGTCCAGTGTTTTTTCGCGAACGATTAACCGGACATCACAGCGCAGTTCCATTTATTCAAGACTGAACATCGTTCCGCCGGCATTCCACGATTCCGATTCGCCGAATCCGCGTCTAATCGCGTGCTCCGAGTCGCGTCGATCGCGTGGTGTACCCGCGTCGAACCGAGCGCGCTCGCGGCGTTCTCACGGTTCTCTCTCGATTCGAATAGTCGGAGATAAAAAATTCGGTGATAGCACGCGTTAAAGGGCGTGATTTCTCTGCGACGATATAGACGAGCCCGCGCGCGATTCGTATCAACACATGGCCTAATTCTTGTTCACGGTTCAAAGGCAGAAACGCGTATAGAGAACGGATCGCAACGTGAAAGGGACGCGAACGGAAAATGAGGGATCGATGTTCGATCGACGAACAAATGACTGCAAAATCAATGGATATATATATACATATATCCCTTTCTTGAGGTAACCTCGATGCTTGTGTCCAATTTATTATGATTTTTGTTCCGATTGACGAAAACGAATTTGATACACGCGACGAACGGTGGAGGCAGCCAAAACGAAAAAAAACGAAAAAAAAAAATGAAAATTCGTACAACACCCGACCGTCGATCGCATCATCACAGTCACATCGTCGACGACACGGACGACGCAGGTTTATTCCCGGCAAAAAAAATTTTAATGAGAGTACTATTTAAGTAGAGGTACTTAAGTCGTTGCTACATACCAATATAAGCTCTATTGCTTATTTTATACTTAGTATTATCGTAACGTTTCGATTAGAGGTAACATAATGGGAAAGTTGTATCTTAGATTAAGGTAGGACTAATCTGTAAAGATAAGTAGTCAAATAAATGAAAAGTACATTTGATGTTGCAGACGGCTACAATTTTTTATTTGGAACGACTGGCCATGCCTTCTCCCGCCTATCCTTAAAAACCATAACTGTTCTACTGTTAAATTAAAATTAAAACTTTTAATATCATAATCTACTATGTCTTTAAAATTGCTCTAATTTCGTCGAAAATACCTATGTCCTTATGCTCCATAATTTGCTATATTATAATTTATATTTTTATAGTAAATTATACTATATCAATAAATGTCCACATAATCCCTGACATACTTACCTCTCATTTATTTAGTCCTTTTTGGGTTAAATGACGTTAATTATTCCGCAATAAATTACTTTAGTAATTCAGTCTTCTATTTCAGTTCGATGAAATCATCTATCGCGTTCCTTTCATTTCAGTAAAATCGCGTTAACGTTACTTTTACAAGGTTGAAAAGTAAAAGGTATCCGTTCGCGCTTTCTTCATATCATTAATGTAACGTGCGACCAATTTCCTCGCATTCGTTCAGCGAAACTAGGGTTCTGATCCGTGCTAAAATATTGAACTAGGTTCTGTTCTATGTTAACCACTTCGGTACGGCGCGCATCGGCCACAAAATTGTGCCCACAGCCGGCACTCACCATTCGCATGCTACTTCGTGC
>NW_027584167.1:0-2152 GCF_028453695.1 Augochlora pura
ACACCCACCAACAACAACCTTCCGGTTGCCTCTTCAACGCCGGCTATCGCACCATTAACATCACCTGCTCAAACCGCTCAGCAACACACCACCCAATACATACCGGATTACGAATCGTCACCTCCAGAATCAAGTAGTTCAACCGACGAAGACGAACCGGAGAACAATCCGGTTTTTCCACCACCCACAACTACGCATAAACTAATCACCCCAGCTAAAGAAACTCGCCAACAATTATTGGAAGAAACCCACAATAGCCTCATCGGAGGACACAAAGGAATAACCAAAACTTTGAACAGATTAAAGGAGAAATATCATTGGCCCGGAATGCGAAACGACCTACAAGAATTCATCAGGAAATGCAGAAGTTGCCAAGAACAAAAACTCGTTCGAGCAAAAACCCGCCAACCCATGATCATCACAGATACACGTTTAAACCCATTCGACAAACTCGCCCTGGATACAGTTGGACCGCTTCCTGAAACAGTCGGAGAAAACCGCCACATCCTCACCTTGCAAGATAACTTAACAAAATATTGTCTCGCTATCGCCATACCTGATATAAAAGCCACGACGATAGCTGACGCATTCGCTAGGCATTTCATCGCAATGTTCGGAGCACCGAAAGCCATTCTAACCGATAAAGGCACCAGTTTCATGGGAAAAGTAATGCAACATCTCGCAGAAATATTCAGAATCAAACAAATAACTACCTCCGGCTACCGACCACAAACAAACGGATCATTGGAAAGAAGCCACATAGTATTAACAGAATATTTAAAACATTACATCGAATCATATGACGAATGGGATCTTTACTTACCGTTCGCCATGATGTCATACAACACCTCCGTCCACGAAGCTACGAATTTCACACCCCACGAACTGGTTTTTGGAAAAACCGCAAGACTACCTAGCGCCTTCCCCTCGGAACAGGACATACCTACCTACGGGACCTACCTTACAAACCTCATTTCACAAATGACAAAAATTCGTAATTTAGCAGCAGAAAACCTAAACCACGCAAAGGATCGTTCCAAACGATATTACGACAAACGAGCAAACCCCAAACATTTTAAACCAGGAGAATACGTCTACGTGCTGAAAGAACCCAGAACCAACAAATTCGATCCTCGATACATTGGGCCATACGAAATAATAGACGTCACAGATACAAATAATGTTATACTAAAAAATACCGCTGGACAACTTATTTCGAAACACCAAGATAAATTAAAACATGCATTTGTGTCCGATGCTTCATCCGAATCAAACTAATCCGAAGCTCACTTTCAGAACAACGATGCCAGTTCCGCATAAACTCTTCCGCACCGAAGAGGAGGAAGGTGAAGAATTCTACGGACCCTTGGACGGGGTAAAACCCGCCGACCATCCGGAAATCTACAGGGACCTCCTCGCGTGCCAGTGTATAAGGGCTGTCCAAAGGGCTTTTGAAATACAAGGCCATAAAATCTGTATAAAATGTTATGGCCAGCTAACGGAGGAAGAAAGAAGGCATCTCACCTTAGTTAGTGCCCACGACATTACAACTCAACACATAACTGAGGCGGATTGTCAATGTGAGGGTTGCGAATCTGTAATCCTCGAAATAAACAACGCTGGGGAATGTCCCGAGTGTATCGAAGAATATTTCGAGATGCAACCGGAGGCAAGGGAGGCCCTAAAAAATGGCAAAACTTTCATAGTGATCACCCGATGGTGACTATATTAATTTATGCCTTCAAAAAAAAAAAAAAAAAAAAAAAAAAAATATATATATTAAGTAGGCAGAACTAATCTATTTAAAATCTGGACGCACGGCAACCACCAACTAAATTAAACTTCAAGCAATAATAACCATGATTCGTTAGGTGCCTGAAGCAGCACTTAACCTCACGCAGTCATCACCGGACCTTGGAATAACTCACCCGGACGCTCTCGAAGCATTGACACGCGCGTCTGAACAATCTCAAGGAAGGGGATTTTGGTTACGCTCTAATCGCGCTATTTCCCTAACGAAACTAAACAAGGAGGCTGAAGGAACCAAACACTTAAACACCAGACCACGCGACTGGAGAACTCGGCGAGACTCTCGAGTCTGACCCACCGCTGCAGTGTCACATGTCAATGCACCTTTGTCCTTTTCCCTCAA
>NW_027584168.1:0-2152 GCF_028453695.1 Augochlora pura
GTAATCCTTTTCTTTCGCTACCCTTCGCGTCGTCACGAGGAAAAGACTCCAATTTGCCATTACGACGACATCGATGTTAATCAGGGCTAGTACTAATTACTATTATTATTTTATGCGTTAGTTATTTATGAGTTCCCTTTTTGTGATAGCCATACTCTCGGCCGGCCACCCCTCGCCCCCCCCCCCCCCCCTTCGATACTCCGTCGAAAAAACGGCACGCTCGTCCGAGTGTCCCGCTTCAAGCCTCGGGCATCCCAAACGCACGTCCATTCTCCTTTTTTTTGTGCTTACAAACGTTCTCGCTGTTCTCTCTCACTTTTTCATTATTATTATTATTATTGTTTCCTGTATTTTTTTTTCTTTTTTTGTATCTCGTTCGTCAGCAATTTATTTCGTTTCCCGCGTGTGCTCGTGTTCGCAGCCGACGAGGGTGTGGCTCCGTTTCTCGCTTTTTTTTTTTCTTCACCGACACACGAGCTTACACGACACACATCCATACACACACACACGCACACACGCACATACGATTTTCATATTCACGCGCGAGACACGCGTCGATGGAGTCGCATAAACACGTTACAGAGAACAATGTTATGTATGTCGGTCCTACAATTCTTGTGTATATAGCTTATCATTATTATTATTATTAATTATTAATTATTAGTAATTATTATTATTATTATTATTATTATTATTATTATTAATTATTATTATTAATTATTATTATTATTATTATTTTATATTAATATTATATTATTTTTCCGTTCTAGTCTAAAATAAAGCTATACTATCATAAGATTAATCTTTGGTTTTTTCTTATTTGAAGTTTTCATCCGTTTTCCTTCTATTTTCATCCCCCTAGCGGCCGATTCTTTTTGTTTTGCTGTATCCCCCTTTATTCGGGTAAGTTGTGTGCACCGTTATTGTTCGCAGCCAGCATTCAGAGGTAACATGTTCGACGAGCAAACGAACCCGCCGTTATTATGATAATTGTTTGGGCGAATGTAACACGGCGCTTATGGCACACGTTCCTGATTGAATGGCCAGTGTCCGATGGAAAATGGAGCGCATTTCACGCACACGGTGTTCGCACACGATGCGAACGTGCGAGCGGCAAATGGCGGTTGTTCAATTAGCGATTATTCCGCGTTGCGAAAAACACGCGGAAAACTCGCGACAATAAGCGGAGCCGGGGGTTACGGCGCTGGTAACAAAAGGGACGACGGCGGCCATTACGCGATGGGAAATTCGATTGGTGATCGCCGGTATGATGCAGCGCTAAATACGATATTAATTTGCCGCGCGTTTGAGTGTTTTAAGGGATGATTAAACTTGGTCGGCGCTGTTTAAAGGACGATGCTGGCTCGGTTATTGTTTTTACGACCATTTATGCCATTACAGGGTTATTAAACTAACGTTTTTCAATTTTCTTAACATTGGTGTTAATGTGGTATTAATATGTTAATTTTAATGTGATTTATTTAATTTAAAAATGATTATTAAACGTAATAATCGAACCACATAGAACTACACTAAATGCAAAAATATTATACTAAAACTGTAACATAGCAGATTGTTCTTCGTGTTCTATAAATGCAATTACATTGCCTTTCACAGCAATACTCGTAATGGCATTTTCATCGCACGCTTTTAAACACGAAGAATACGCTGCCAAATTATAAAGAATTAATTACAAAGTTTATATAATGCGCCCCTGAAAATAAATTTCAAAAGGATCGAATTAAATGTAAAAAGATTCCCATCGAATTCTGGTAAAATTCGTAGCCGAATTGAAAGAGTTCATTGAACGTAAATCAATTTTTCATTCCAAAGGGTAGCAATTTCGATAATATTCCAAATAAAAGAACTTTGCGATAGGAACTTGTTAAATGTTACAGAACAGTATTCTTTCATTTTATATAAATATTTTATATCACCGAATCAATATTCAATAGCCCTATGACATAATATAGACCTATATAATAAATTTAAAAGTCAAGATTCGAGTTAAACGAAATTTCAGTTAAACAAATCTTTCTATATAAAATTAATTAGAAAATCTCTAAAAATTACTTAATTCGTCGGATCGAAAATTTCATTGACCTCAGAAAAAACAATGGACTGGCGATGCGAGTCCTAAAGGAGGGGGAGG
>NW_027584169.1:0-2152 GCF_028453695.1 Augochlora pura
CACCCCTTCGACGATGTTACATATTGTGCATATTTGATCTACCGTAACTTCGTTAAAAAAAATCGCCGAGCAATGCAACTTAGCAGATTTTAAAGGGTATAATCTCTACTTTGATCTAGCCTAATCGTTTCTTTCCTTAAAAAATTTTTAAGATTCAAAAATCTTATGGAAGTGGACACCCTTACCCTTTCGTCAGCGTCACAAGTTCTATACATTTAACCTACTGCAACTCCGTTAAAAAAAATCGTACAGCAACGCAGCTTAACTGATTTTAAAGAGTATAATCTCTACTTTAATATAGCCTAACTGCTCTTGTCTATAAAAATTCTATGAAGATTGAAAATTATAGGAAATGTCCACTTCCAATCAAATAATAAACTAGTCTCCATAGCACACAAATGAAAATCAAAAAACTTAATTTAGTCTGTAAGAATTTATTTCCTTTTGCAATATATCCCAATACTTTTTAATAGGGGCGATATTCGAGCGGCAAAGAATTTCGATATTAACGGAGCGGATAATCGAAGTTCTGCCGTAAATTCGAAGAAATCTCGAAGAAGCAGCCCGGCTTTCCGACAATTTCGTATTCGAGCGCGGGGAGGGGGGATGGTAAGGAACAGCATCGGGTATTTCCGGTGCACGTGACGCCCGAGATTGTCTTTCGGTGTTTCGAAGCTCGTTAATGCGCGCGGAATGAGACCGAGGAGTCGGTCGGTGGCCAGAGAGAGAAAGAAAGAAAGAGAGAGAGAGAGAGAGAGAGAGAGCTCGGGACCTGGAATATTATATTCCCGGGGATTCCATCTTTGTCCAGGGTTTCGGCGCGAAATAAAGCCGCGATACTGTCTGGCACAGATACACCGGGGTCCGACGCCGCGGATAAAATATCGTTCGATAAGCGTTTCGACTGCTGCCGCGCGCCGCCTGCTCCGCGACGAAAGAATAGAATTTAATTGGAAAACCCGGTCGGAACGTCGGACGCGTCCTCCCCCCTCCCATAAAACAGCATCGGCTCTCGGGCGTCCGCCATTTACATATTTAAGGGAGGCGTCGACAACGGCGGCCAATAAATTTCGCGAATCATCGGAAAGAGATTTATTCGACCGTGTAAATAACTATTACGATGCGAGGCGGGCACCTCTCATCCTGGAACCGGCGGCTCCGACGGGCACCGATCGGCCACCTCTCTCTCCCCCCTCTCCCGAACCGGCGCCCGTTAATTAAACCGAAAAATCTCGTGGCCGGCTTCCCGACGGTCCTCCCCCGGCCAGGAAAATTGGCTCGCGACGGGATTCTCAATTAGCCCGTGCCCGTTTTACAACGACGAAATCACCGAACGGAACATAGAAAAACCGACGAAATCGGGCCGCCGCCGCCGCCGCCGGCCGAATTGTCGCGCGAATTTATTCCCGGTCGCGCGATCGACACCGGCCGCCGGGGCTAATTTAAAGGCGGAACGGGCGGATACGATCGGGGCCAAGCAGATTAAAAACGCGGCACCGGTCGCCGAATTGTTTTCGGATTTTGTCCGGCCTCGTTGTGCCGGCTCATTGGCGAACAATGAACGCCGAATAAATATAGTTTTTCAGAGTCCGGGGGACAAAGGTGGATCGAAATTCGATTTCGAAGCTCTGCTAAATTGTTGTAGCGGGAGACTGTCGAGGGAGGTGAGAGCAGTGATTTCAAGCTTTCAAATAAGCTAAGCTGCAGTTTTGTCGCATTTGTTTTAAGGGAATTGTGATATCAAATGTGCACTGTTATTACAATTGTCAAAATATTGTGGAATGAATTGAAGCATCACGTTTCCTGTGATTTTTAATCTTCATAGAATTTTTATGGGCAGGAGCAGATAAGCTATATTAAAGTAGAGATTATACTCTTTAAAATCAGCTAAGCTGCGTTGCTGTACGATTTTTTTTAACGGAGTTGCAGTAGGTTAAATGTATAGAACTTGTGACGCTGACGAAAGGGTAAGGGTGTCCACTTCCATAAGATTTTTGAATCTTAAAAATTTTTTAAGGAAAGAAACGATTAGGCTAGATCAAAGTAGAGATTATACCCTTTAAAATCTGCTAAGTTGCATTGCTCGGCGATTTTTTTTAACGAAGTTACGGTAGATCAAATATGCACAATATGTAACATCGTCGAAGGGGTG
>NW_027584170.1:0-2151 GCF_028453695.1 Augochlora pura
TAAGACGCCTCCGATCGCGTAACCGGATGCATCGGTTGTAATATTAAATTCCTTGGAGAAATCGGGGTACATACTGGAGTAATGGCTCCGTCGTCAATATTTCTCTCAGC
The DNA here is from genome assembly GCF_028453695.1 of Augochlora pura. Taxonomy (NCBI): domain Eukaryota; kingdom Metazoa; phylum Arthropoda; class Insecta; order Hymenoptera; family Halictidae; genus Augochlora; species Augochlora pura. Next base: position 111 of record NW_027584170.1, read on the forward strand.
GTGCAGAAGGCGTTCTCCTGCTGCTGAGCCCACGTGAATTTGGTATCTGTCTTTAGTAATGTGGTAAGCGGTTTAGTAATTTGAGAAAATTTTTTAATAAAGCGGCGGTAATAGCCAGAGGGACCGAGGAACTCGCGAAGTGATTTTACATTTTTCGGCCTTGGGAATTCTTTTACGGCCGCGATCTTTTGCGGGCACGGCCTGACGCAGTCTTCTCCTATTACATTTTCGCTTGAGATTAGCGTTCCGTAGTCTTTCGGCTAATTTATTAAACTTGGATCGGTGTTCGGCTAAGCTTCTGGAATAGATGACTATGTCGTCCAAATATACAAAGAGTTCCGTTCCTTGAAGACCCAATAGAATATTATCCATTAGCCTTTGGAAAGTTGCGGGCGCGTTACGAAGGTCGAAAGGCATCCATCTGAATTCATAATGCCCATATGGAGTCGAGAAAGCAGTTTTCACGGCGTCGTCGGGTTCCATCCCGATTTGATGGAAACCACTAGCCAGGTCAAAGACATTAAAATATTTTGCGCTTCATAATTGGTCCAAAATTTCCAGTATGCTCGGCAACGGATAGGCGTCGCGGATAGATTTTTCGTTTAACCTTTTCGGTACTAGCACTCTGTCCGCCGTGACACTCTCGCTGTACGAGGGCCCCGCGCCGAAAATTGCCGCCGCACATGACCAGTCCTCCTTTATAAGAAGATATTGTCTAAGCGTTAAATAAAAACTGTTCTTAATAAAACAACATTTTTTAACAAAAGTGTTGCTTGTAACTTAAAAGATATTCAGAGGTATTTATATAAAATATTAAGATTTATTTATATAAAATTCTGTTATTTATACCGGTCGTCGCACGTGCGCCGGATATATCCGGCGCTCGTCCACAGCGGCCGTCGCGTGGACGTCGGATAAATCCGGCACACGTACAGAAAGGGTTAATAAAACAATATTTTTTTCGAAGTGTTGTTTAAACTTTAATATTAAGAGATAGTAATATAAAATTCTATAAATTATATAAGTAAAATTTATAAAAATTATGTTTAGATTATATGGTTATACACAAGATTATAAACATAATTATATACACAAATGACTGTTTACATATTATTAGTTGATGTAAGATTAGACACAAGACGGCTAATAATTTATTTCAGTGTGATATATTTTAAAACATGGATCCACACATAATCCAACATTGCAGTCTTTGCATTCATATCGTGAATGAGATCGTTTGTCGTTTTTACTGCAAACTACGCATCGACGACTCCGGTTCTTTCCTTTCCAGGTATATAATGAAGGGAAGTGTCTGTCCCTTAGTTTCACTGGGTGATCAGTTTTTCGTCTTTGATTATTTATATAATCATTATGATTGTTTAAATATCGAATAAAAACGCGTTAATTTAGATAGGATATTAGCAGAAACGCGGAATCTAAAAATAAGATTCTAAATTAAAAAAGCCGAAGTTTTTCTAAGTATATTTACCGGGCTCGGACACCGTTATCGATGTGTCCCCGATACGGTGACTGTTAGGACCAGAAAAACTTCGATGATAAAGCCGTTGGTATAAACAGGGGACACCTTGCAACGTACAAAGGCAAGTTTTACGGCACGTTCGAAATTGCTTTAATCAAAAAACGGAGTTGAGAGAGAGAGAAAAGAACGGCAGTTGGAACGGCGGGGACAATCCGCCGAATCTTGCCGAGGGTACGCGAAGGCGACCGAAGATAACGGCCGTTCGCCTCCGCGATAACCCGAAAGGATATAGTCTAGTTGTGACTGTCGGAAAGAGCAGTTCAATTATATAGTCTAATTGTGACCGTCGGAAAGAACTGTCCAATTTTGATTCATTCTAATTTCGGTTCTCAACGGATATAGTTGAGTCGAAGACTACAGTCAGATTCCGGTACTTTAACGCATACAGTTAATCCGGAATAGAAAGTCGGTTATTCCGAAAAGTCTGCTGTGCGGTGTCACACGTTGAAAGGACCGGTGCACCCACGATATACTATCGCAGAGGAATTTATGGTATAAATA
>NW_027584171.1:0-7235 GCF_028453695.1 Augochlora pura
GTTTGTCCACGACATGATTTATTCAAGGTATCGAAGCTCTAAATAACGAATAACATATGAAATAAACCAATAATAAAATTCCCATTTTCATAGGACGCTCTAGAAAAATGAAAATAACTGAAAAGTATTCCTCGTCAATGAAGATATTGCTCGTTATAAAAATAAAATAAAAATATTACTAGAACTTGTTAATCGATACGTTCTCTTCTACCTTGAAAATCTGTGCACGCCATAATTGGATAAAGATCCGCGGTCTGCCAAGTAGTTGGCAATCGCGTATGTGCGGATGCTAGTGAACTGAATTCGTGAATCAACCTGGATTTATTCGAGATCCGAAGGAGGGACACTCGAAGCTCTCGGGGATTTTTCGGCTTTAAATACCAAAGTCGACGCTGATCGAGCAAAAATGCTTGCAAAATAAATTTTCAAGCACCGAGGGGAAGTATTTACAGGAAATAGCGGCGGAGAGGCGCAGAGATTCTGTGGCTCTTTCGAATAAAATATGCAAAAGTGCTCGTCGTTCTTACATTTCTCGAGCTTAAACATCAAATAATGCCAGCGTCGTTATCAAATATAAAGCGAGGAAAAATTTCATTTTTCGAGGAGTTGCTTAGCAGGAAACAATTGTTTACGCGGGAATAATGACGATTCGAATGTCGAGACTTTAATATTAGAATTTTAAAAGAAATTTTACACATTTCTATAATTGGCTTCAGAAACAAATCGATTTAAAATTCTTGTGTAAAATATTACATTTCTGCTTTCTGTGACAGTCGAATATACAAAATTTTACTATATTGTTTCTCTCTTAACTAACCTCTGTATTACTGCACACTCGTTAATAATATGTGCCTTCCAGTAGATATTATATTCTACTTATATTTTTGTAATTAGTGCTGTAACAAAATTACTAATAATTTTATGGAGCACATTACACTTCCAACAATTCGTACAGAATTTTATTTTACTTTCAATGACAAAAAGAATTACCTGATAATTTTTGGCTCTATAAAAATGTATATTTAATTAGGTCACATTGAGAAGAAGATGAGACAAGTGAAGACACTGCAAACGACTCGCTCAGCTATAAATTCGATTAAAAATCTGATCATCTCATTTAAGCCCACAATTACAAAATAAAATAACATTTAAAAACACGCGATATTTCAAGACATTTCTAACTAAATTTGTGAACATTTTATCCTCTTTATTTGCGCGCAAAGTAGTAATAAAAATAATGTCACCCTTTTATTCCTAAGTACATACTTCCATTCTAACACAAAAGCAAATAAAATCATTCTATCCAGCTTCCGAGACGAAACAGCCCCGTTTCGCTCTACCGAACGAATCTCCGTGCGCAAAAGCCAGCAATTGCCGTCAGTTCCTTTGAGTCGAATCCCTATACATCGGACAACAGTGCGCGGTTAACAACGATTTCGCGGAGCCGCGAGGTAAATGAATTTCCGGGCGGCCGCCGGTCGGAAAACAACGGGTCGCCTTCAATTATCCCTGCGTCATATGGAATTTCTCGCCCGCTCCCCGGCGTCCTCGGCGCCGCGGAATAACTGAAATTCCAGGCGTCCCGTACGATATGCAGAGTTAAATAAGCCGTGCTCTCGCGTCCGGCGGATTCGTAATTGAAATGAATTCACCGCTCGAAAATTTCAGCGAGCGAGCGAGCGCGGGCGGTTCTTTCCACGAGCCGCGCGCATTCCGTGCTCATCTACGGCTTTATTAAACTACCGAGTGGACCGTGACCGTCGTAAATCTAAGCCGAGAGGGGGGGCCAAGCGAACGTTTAAGAGCGGCTCTAGGCCTCCGCCGCCGAACCGGAATAATTAGACAGCCGCGCGCAATTTGTCAGCCCGCCTATTGTCCGAGGAGGATCGCCGCCGGTCGCGTGCTCCCCCTAACGCGTTCTTGATCGCGCTCGTTTTCGGAGACGCGGCAAGAATGGCCGGCCTAATGGGGGGGACACACGGTTTGGCCCGGACAGCCGTGAATCGAGAAATCGAAGCGTGGTACCCTCGATCGGGGCCCTCGCGGCCTTGGCGCACTTTCGAGAACGGGCTCGTAAATATGCCAGGCATTATGCACGGTCCTCGCGCGAGAGAATCTCATTGTCTGCTGGCCGGAATGGATGATGCGCTGTCTCAAATAGCAAAATAGTCATCTTTATTCCCGAGAACGAGCGCGGCGATCGAATGTTTCGCTTGGGGCGGAACGGTTCTAAAATAGAGTCCGATTCGCCGGAATCTGTCCAATGAAAACCGAAAGTCGACGGACAATGGAGAAATGGTATTTGCGCTTTCTGCGATACATGGTGGACTCCGACACGCGTCGAGATGTTTCAATAAATTCGGCTGGATGGAAATTGGTCCGATGAACGTTCTGCTCATCGCGATGTTTAACTCTTGCTTCAGGTTTGCACGGGGCATATTGCATCGAACCTATGGAGAATATTCTGTCCCTTTGTGAAATTCGCTGATTTTTTATTTTTCGAACTCTTCATATTCGTTGACACCTGTTAGCAATGCTCTTGTAGATTTATGTCCTTTTTGAGCTTAGAAATTGAAGACGATAGAGAACGGATTAGAATTATTGAATCGTGGGTAACAAGAATGAGAAACGCCGATATTGTTATGGGTAAACGATGTGGAAAAACAATGGTAGAAAGGGCGATGAAAAAGGAGGAACTGAAATTATTATTACTGAAAGAGAAAATCTTCCATAAATTGAAGTCGATAAATGAGTTAAAAGATTAGCATTGCAGAATACGTGGAACAAAATTTCAATGACCGAGTGTGTGACAATAATTAATAATTTTCTAAAAAGACTCCGAAATACTATTGCAACAATAGGAAGAAATCTTAAACGCTTAATATAAATTTTATTTTTTTTTTTAAACTTACGTAAAATATTCAATTAAAGTGTCCCTATTTCCAGAGCAGCCAAATTTAAATGCAAAATACATAAATAAGGGTAGAATTTTCTCAACACTCTATAAATACATACAATATCGCAGAAAAACTTCAAAACTGAATTATAATAGTTGCATTTTCCCAGCAACGAATTTCTTTCTCCCATAATCCAATAGCGAGCAACGAGGCAGCAGCGACAATTTCCAGCAACACTTTCCGCGCGAAGCGTCAATGCGGTTTTCCGGGCCAAGGCTGTCTGAAATTTCACTGACTGTTTGGTCCGGCGAAACCCAAGGCGTCAAATGTTTACCTTCGCGGTGCCAATAGATCCACAGCGGGACCAGATCTTGATGAATTCATAGACGCCGGGCGAGACGCGAAAACAATGTCTTCGCAGACACGGTTTGCACTTGGAAACCTCGACTAATAATAGGGCCGGTAGCTGTTGGCTGCGCGGAGCTTCGATTCGGATGTTTGACAAACCCACGGGGATAGATGGTTGTACGAGGAGATGATTCAATTTGTCATCGAAGGCGACTCCGTTAAATAATCAAAGCTAGGCTTGACGGCCGATCTTTGGAATGCTTACAATACCTTGAAAAAATTATTTTTATTTTGCAGAATTTTGCAGTATACTTCAGATGTGTCACTAAAGTTTTTGAAGGTTAAAATAATAATATTTTCGAAACTGTTGATGATTGAAATATTAAATAGTAATAATAATTTCTGATAAAATTTGCCGGTTCAATATGGTCGTGAATACATAGATACCCTTAATAACCTAAGGGTTGATTCTATGGTATGTCAAATATTTTTACATGTCATCAATTAAAATTCTTATCGCATTAGCAATAATTATTTCGAGCCAATCGCAGCTGTTTCCAAGATCTCTGATTCTGCTAAACACGCGAACCCCATATTCCACAACCGAATTAATATTAACAATATTAATTTAACAACATCGAATTACTCAAAATTGTCGTTCCATCCTCCGGTTACAAAGTTGCACGACGCAAACTCTGTCAAAGTGCTAATCGACGGAGTTGTGAAAGAAATCATTGTGCAAGGGGTTAATGCACTTGCTCCGTCCACGCACTTACCCCACTTCGGCAAACCGATTTCCAGTAGAAACGAGTAAACGAAGCTTAATAGAAGATAAAACAAACTGTCAAACGGAGCGCAGGATTTCTGAAAAGGTCCCAGAAGGATTCAGCTCGAAGTTAATGAGCGGGGATACGGATGAAAGTACAATATGAACGAGTGAAAAGACTGTAAACAAAAGAATGTGGAGTCGCCGGTGACAAGGGTGACGCTGGGAAAAACCCATAAGATAAAATCCATAAGAACTGGACAACTTGTACAGGGCTTATTAAAAAGAATGAAATGTTAGTGAATACAGACGCAACAAACTAGAGAATAGCACAAAAATAATATAGTACCTGCAGCGTGAAATAAGGGTAAATTAGTTAATGTAAAACGAATGTCAAAAAAATTAAGTATTTGAGTACTGTAAAATAAGATTAAGAGAATATTGCTACATAGTTATAAAGAAAACAGTATTATAAATTTAAAGGAAAATAAGGATAACTTAATTATTGTAAAATGAGTGTCAATCAAAGTTAAGTACCTCAGTACTGTAAAACAAGATTAAGAAAATGTTATTACATAGTTTATTATTGTTAATTAACTGTTATTACAATTATAAGGAGAACAGTATTATAGAATGAAGTCATCTTAGTTAAAAGAACATACGTAACTCAATAACAGTGTAATAAAGTTTATGCGAACTTTATGCAATCTTGGCACTCGAAATGAAACAAAGAGAAAGACAAAGATCGAGCTCGAAGTCGGCGTTGCAGGCTGACATCACGCGTTAAAAATCGTGCGGCGCCAGCGTGGCCAGCGACCGTTTCGTTTCGATGGGAGCGTCTACCAAGCTCGAGCTCGTGTTCGGTTCCCTCTCGCCGACGCGGGCGCAAGGGGTTTCCGAGGCGGTTTCCTCGAGCACAATCGGCCGCGACTTTTCCCGCGGCGCGAGACGTTTGCCCTGGCAAACGTTTGCTCGCGGCCGAAGAACCACGCGGAAACGCATCGATAAGCGAGCGCGCACGCTCGTGTGCAAATATGTGCGGAGCGTGTGTACACACGTACGCGCGTGCTCGCGGGTCGCGGCACGTGAAAACTGTGTCGTGGTGGTGGGGAAGAAAGGCGGCGGAATAGGTAAACAGCCTAACAGTGCACCGCGGGCTGGAGTCCGTTCTTTTCTGGCTAAAATCGTTACACCGTTGTTTGAAATTTAAAAACCGGGTCGAAATGAATTTTTTTAGCACTTCTTATAATTATTATTCATTTTTAGTACGTTCTGGTTTTTTAAATTTTGTACGATTTTTTCTAAAATATGTAAATAATTAATTTATATTTTTCCTTACACCTTTTCGTGCACCTTTTAAAACGAGATAATTTTTTTCTAATTAGGCCAAGTGATTTAAATCTGATATTAAACAGATTAGTTCACTAAGCAACTGTTAACAAATTATTTGAAAATATTGCTATTAATCAACATAAGAGAATTAGAAAATGCATTTCTTAATTTTTTATTATGAGCTCTGATAAAAACGTTGTTAGATCATTATTTTTAATTCTTTTATTATGCCAATCACTTGCAATTGTTCCAAATAATTTGCTAGTAATTATGTATCTAGTAAATTAATCCTCGTAACGTTCGACGATTGTCGGCAGTTTTAGCATTAAGATTGCGGTATGAGACGTGCGTCCTCGAATTCGTCTCGGCACCAGCTAGGATATTATGGAGTCAAAGATATACAGTAGCTTGTGAAAGCGTTCGAACGCCTTTCAGAAACTCTCTTCACAATAGACGACATGACTGGAATTATTTGACGATTTTAAAAGGACTATTTTACAGCACTTAACAAACGCTGGTGTCTTGTCTTACTTTTTTATTTCAAGTAATCGTGGTTTATGAAGAAATGTGTTGTTTATGTGGTTTATGAAAAAAAACTGTTTAATAAATTAATACTAACATTCCATATAAATATAAATCATTTGATCCAGTCTTAAAAATATTTTATTATTTTAAACGATGTTTGAACACTTTCTGGAGCCATATTAACATTTCAAAAATCAAGGCGATTTTGAATTTTCTGAAAACAATTTCCTTTTGAAAAATCTCACGATAAATTTGAAAGTCCTTGCGATAAATTTCTTTCACTTCAATTTCTGCATTTACTCTTCAGAATTGATGTTCCCGCCCACGTAATTATTTCATTATCAATTTCATAATCGATCGGTCATTGATCGATGTATACAAACATTGATTGAAATTCTGAAACTTCGCGAATCCAATTTTGTTTACTATGAACGTATTATTACCCAACTGTACAATGTCACGATGAACAATTGTTCACCCATCGATCTCCCAAAATCTTGGCCATCGGCAGTCAGCATCCAGCGGACCGTGAAATTAAGAGGTTGCCCTATCCCGTGACCGAGAACATCGTTTTTGGACCGCGTTACAGGATTCCGAGAGCGTAATACGGTACTAAAGACGCCGGAAGTCGATCTACCAGGGAAAACAGCGTCGCAATGTCAACAATCCGCGCGCGTCTTCCTACCCGAAGTTCGTGACACGGTGCGAGTCGGTCGGTGAACGGTAATTTCCGGCAAAATGCTGAATCGGAGGCGTCTATTTCGAGGCGGCCGCAATAACAAGCCATCGATGACGCTTTAACGATGCATTCCCGCGCGGATTTCTGGAAATCACCGCACCAGCGATTCCTTTATTCGCGGTCTTCCGAGAACCGGAAGCTGCGCGGATCATCGCGATCCTCTAGACACCGTCGAATTGCTAATTAACCCATCGCGTTACGATTTATTTCTTTACGTTGGTTAACACTTGTTTATAACCAAGAAATTGTTATGCGACCCAGATAATTTATATTTATTATTTGACGAATTTTACTTCAATATTTAAATATTGGCAGAAGGGTGGAATTTTATTTCGATTAAAATCACTAGAGTAGCATCCATTTTTAGTGGACAATTTTTCCGAATTTTCATAATAAATCTGACACGATATGATAAGGGGTTAAGCATCCTAGCTCCAAGACACTTCCAGATCCGGAGATCCAGCTTCGTAGATCGTTGTGATCTTTGAATTTAGAACTTTTCTTGGTTCGTTAGAATAATCGAATTCGAGCGAGGATGCATCGGATAGATAGCAGTAGGCGTAGATTGGGCAACCGGTGTTGCTCTTTGCCCTCGGAGTGATTTAGATTGCGCCAGAGCTACTCTACC
>NW_027584172.1:0-2151 GCF_028453695.1 Augochlora pura
AGAGGTCGAGTGCTGGCAAATATCGTAAAGCATTCTACGCGGGTAGGAGGGAGGACAAATATTTGAGTGACGGAGTCGCGTAGAATACAGGAAAAACATAGGTGTCACGTTGCGCAAGCTAACGTAAGTCGAATACAATTTTCGAAAGTGCGTAATGAAGGATCCGTGTAACGCTGCATTTCAAAATCGTGTAGAAAATGTTAAAGTTCAAATGTGTACAACGGTCGCCGTCTGAATGTAGACACGATGTTTCTGGTAATGCCGTGCTTCGTGTGCATCGCCGGATTTCGAATTGACCGGTATTACGTTGTACCATTTCTCCCGGCCAGAGCGAAATTCTATGCGGATCCGCGACGAATCCTTTTCACCGACCAATCCGTCGTTAAGGTTTAATAAGAAACAATTAATTTATTAACGCAAACATTTCTCGAGTTATTCCTGCTGAAAAAATTATTTCACATCTCCGATTCTATCAATTATTGCCACTAACATGTTAAATGTGAAAATAGAAAAGAGAATGCTCGATCATACTTCTAATTATCGGAATTGTTATCAATTTTTAGACATCGGAAATAATAAATTCATTAGTGAAAGATATTTTATTAAATAATGAGTAAGCAATATGAAAATCATTGTTGACGGTTACTCTCAGGTAAAGGTCCAGCGGCATGTTGTTTTTCAAATTAGTCAGTCTCTCATTGTTATTGTAAGTATGCAGACGTGTTTCGTAAAGCGCACCCAGCAAATATTCTAACGAATTTTTCTGATCCAAGATGGACTTCAATTGATTACTGCTGACCCTTGGTCCACCCTGTGGTCACTAGCGGCCATCGTAGTAGTCAGTTGTGGTCATTCAAGTGGTAATCAGTGGTCATTAATTCGAAGAGGTAGTTAAGTGAATACTTTATATTATATGCAAGTCAAAATTAATTTTTCTAAGTATTAAATTGCAGGAGACAATGAATTTATTAACGCAAAAATTTCTCGAATTATTCCTGCTGAAAAAAATTATTTCACAACTCTGATTCAATCAATTATTGTCACTAACATGTTAAATGTAAAAATGGAATAGAGAATGCTTGGCCATACTTCTAATTATCGGAAATGTTATAAATTTTTAGACATCGAAAATAATAAATTTATTAGTGAAAGAAATTCGGTTGAATATTACGCATTATGAAAAACAGTGTTGACGGTTACTTTCAGGTCAACGTTTCGCGGTATGTTATTGTTCAGTTAGTCTGCGCGTCCTTGTCATTGAAAACAGTCGTATTTCGTAATGTGCTCGTCGCGTGTGTTCTTGTGAAGTGCTTTGACCCAGGGTGGACCCCCATGGATTACTGCTGACCCTTGGTCCATCCTGCGGTCACTAGTGACCATCGTAGTGATCACTTGTGGTAATTCAAGTGGTAATCAGTGGTCATTAATACGATAAGATAAATACGTGAGTGCTTAATAATATAACCGCCAAGAAGAATTTTTCTAAATATTAAATTGCAAGAAACAATCAATTTATTAATACAGCAATTTTCTGAGTTATTCCTGCTCGAAAAACTATTCCATATCTCTAATTCTATCAATTATTATCACTAACAAATTAAATGGCAAAATAGCCAAGGGGCTTCTTGACCATATGTCTAACAAATGCAACTGTTATAAATATTATGAAGCTAGAAATAATAAATTTATTAGTGAAAGAAATTCGGTTGAATATTTCGCAATATGAAAAACAGTGTTGACGGTTACTTTCAGGTCAACGTTCCGCGGTATGTTATTGTTCAGTTAGTCTGCGCGTCCTTGTCATTGAAAGCAGTCGTATTTCGTAATGTGCTCGTCGCGTGTGTCTTGTGAAGTGCTTTGACCCAGGGTGGACCCCCATGGATTACTGCTGACCCTTGGTCCATCCTGTGGTCACTAGTGACCATCGTAGTGATCAGTAATAGTCATTGCAATGGACATCAGTGCTCATTCAAGTGGTTATCGGTGGACACTCGAACGGTTATCAGTGCTAATTCAAGTGATTATCAGTGGTCATTTAAGTGATTATAAGTGGACACTCAAGTGGTTATCAGTGGTCATGCAAGTGATTATCAGTGGTCATTTAAGTGATTATAAGTGGACACTCAAGTGGTTATCAGTGGTCATTCAAGT
>NW_027584173.1:0-2151 GCF_028453695.1 Augochlora pura
CTGAATCCATGGATTTCTCCATTACAACCACCGAAGTACCCTTCGAACCAAATAAAACTGAAACCTTCACCCCCACAAAAAGACCACTATCACACTCCTCGGAGACTCAGGCAGATAACGAACCTAAACTTGTATCTACAAGTCTAAATACCGAAGACGTCAACCCGATTTTGAACTCGATCACACCAACCAACCCGAAGAAAAACCCGAAGCGCACACAATCACTGGCTAGAATTATAGAAAGAATGGAAAATATCCTTAGCCCAACCAAAATGATCCTGGAAGATCCCACCAATAACTTCCCCCTCACCTTCATTCAACTGAAAAGTTTTTTGGAGACCTCGATCGGTAACGACAACCCAAATGTCATCGCCGTGGAGTACACTTCTGACATAAAAGTCTTAATCTTTATGCTTAAAGCAGTCCACCCCATACTACAAGACGCGAGCATGAAAAATAGACTCCACCGTCTAATAAAAAGGTTAGAACCCGACCCCTCAACCCCCGTGGCCTTACAATCTATCCTTTTCAACAAAATCCAGAAACAATAAACTTAACCCCCCATCCACCATGTCTCTGCAAATCATACAATGGAACCTAAACGGTTTCTATAGTCGACATGAATACCTTCAATTACTAATTAACGAAAACCAACCACATGTAATATGCCTACAGGAAACAAACTTCAAACACCAAAACTCAGGCAAAATTAAAAATTACAAACCCTTCTTCAAAAACCGCATTACCACCCATGCAAGCGGAGGAGTAGCAACCTACGTCAGTAATAACATTCACAGCGAAGAAGTTAAAATCACAACCAACATTGAGGCAATTGTCACGAATATTGTGTGCCCTACAAACCTATACATATGCAACGTGTACATACCGAACAGTAGACAGCTCGAGGAAACGGAAGTTATACAATTAATCCACAAACTACCCAAACCCTTCATTATACTCGGTGACTTTAATAGCCACAATCATATCTGGGGCTCTGAAAAAACCGATAAACGAGGAAACACCATTGAAAAAATAATAAACCTAACCAACTTTTTACTAAATAACTGCGATCCCACTCATTTCAGTACAGCAACCGGAAACTTCAGTGCAATAGACTTGTCTTTATGCAGTCCATCAATCACTCAAAACATCACATGGAACACTCTCAACGATCTCTATGATAGTGACCACTACCCAATTAAGCTATCCTACAAACTTAACCGCAAATATGAACCACCAAAACACCCAACATGGATATTTCAAAAAGCCAACTGGACCTTATTCCGTGAGTTACTATCCAAATCAATTCCCCAGATCTCAGAACCTAACCCAACAATCCCGACCACCCTCAACACGGCACTCGAACTTTTCATAGAATGCATCATAAATGCAGCGAACTCAGCCATTCCGAAGACAAAAGGCACTAACAAACCTAAATTCAAATACACCCCATGGTGGAATGAGCACTGCTCGCAAGTTGTTAAAGACTATAAGCATGCCTTCAATAAATACAAAAGACACAAAACCACGGAAAACCTTATAAATTCAAAAAACTAAGAGCCATAGCCCGTAAAGCCATAAAAAATAGCAAGCGAGAGTCATGGATAACATACGTATCGTCACTGAACCTATCTACCCCACTTGCACAAATATGGAAGAAAATCAGAACATTTAAGGGATCATATTCACAATCCACGATACCCTCCTTAATGAAAGCGGATGGCGCACTCGCCACTGATCCCAATACAATAGCTGAAACCTTAGCAACAACTTTCCAAAAAAACTCTAGCAATAGTAATTACACTGAGCATTTTCTAAATTATAAACAGCGAACAGAATCCAGTCCGACAACATCCACAAGCACAGAACTCGATCCAACTTTATTATCTGCCATAAACATGCCAATCCAAATGTTCGAATTACAACACTTTCTTTAGCAAATGCACAAACACAAGCCCCGGACCAGACGGAATTCCCAACATTCTCCTAATCAACTCACCTCTAGAAGCACTCAATTTCATGCTCTCCCTATTCAACTGCATTTGGACACACAACTTATTTCCAACTAGATGGACAATAGCCACAGAGATCCCCATCTTGAAACCAGGTAAAAACTCAACGGACCCCAATAGCTACCGGCCGATCGCACTC
>NW_027584174.1:0-2151 GCF_028453695.1 Augochlora pura
GTATACCTCGAAAGACAACCGAAACAGTACTTTCCGTGACTGTAATTTCATGTTTCAACAATATTTAAAATATTCTAAATTTTTACGAGAAACAATAAGTCGCGACCTAAATCAGATATTTTCCTTGCTGAGTGATTTTTTAAATTAATTAAGCTATTCCTGTCTGATGAACGATTAATTCATTTTTAATTATTATAATACACAGAATTTAGAAAAACCGATTTTTTTGCAAGGGTTAGCTCGAAATCATCGATAATCGCTTCATTGAATATTTTTTTATGTATACGAGATGGCTGTTATTAATTTTCATTGGTAAATGCATTCGTAGGTAGTATGAAAGCATCGACGAATTTTTTAATTAATTATCATTGTGCCGACATAACCTAGTCTAATCTAAACTATATTAACATAACCTTCTTTTTTTTAAATAACCGAACCTAACTCAACAGAGTGAAGTCGAGCTAATCCTACCGAATCGAACCTAATCGAACTTAATTTAATATAATCTAAATAAACCTACATTTAAATAACCTCTCAATGACCTCTAAACGACCTCTAACTAAACCTAACCTATACTAATCTAACCTAAACTAATCTAATCCAACGGAATCTAATATAAGCGACTTAGCATAATCAAATCTAGCATAATTAACATAAATGTACTTAACATAACGTTACACAACGCTGACCAAACACAGAATAAGTCCCGATGACTATATCTATCGACGATTTCACAGTTTCAGCGAATATATGGTATCGACGCACTCGTACTCCGCGAAGTAATTATCGACGATTTCAAAGTAACCCCTTACACAAAGCTTGTCTTTTCGCCAGCGACTGTCGTTCGAGGCATAAAGAATACAGCCCCCGTGGTCGAAGGACCTGATATTCGACGCACCGCTATAGCATAATATTCGACCATACATATTAGAAAAGCAGAGCCCAGGAATTCCAAGAAACACGCTTGTTGCAGACTCGTCTCTGCCGTTGCCGAAAATCTGAAACAAAGGGTTATATAAAATATATTTTAAATATATGAAAATATATTTAAAATTTATGAAAATATATTTAAAATTTATGAAAATATATTTTAAATATATGAAAATATATTTAAAAAAAAACTGCATTTCCTGAATGAAGGATCGTACTTTAGCGTTCTTATATGGTGTTTGACGATCTTCGCCAATCGTGGACGCAGGTTCTTATTTCTTTTCTCTTTGGCCAAGTTCTGCAGCTTCAATATCATTATATCAATTTGGCCGCAGACATGGGTGGCAAATAGCGCGGCCAACGCGCAAGCACTGACTGTTATGGAATAAAGCACGTAACCGCATAAAGAGTGCACAACGTACACCAATTCATAAAAAGGGCTCATTTGAGGATCGAAGAGACCGCTATAGGTGGGATAAATCAGCGGTTTGATCGTGCGATTGTTTTCGTCGACGTAGGTTCCTATCGCGTACTGCGCCATCGTTTGGTACATGAAACCGCTCGAGTACATCAACACCAGGCATAGTATCGTTAGGTTTCGTCCGACGTTGCCGTACTTCAGCATCAAGTCGCGGTCTTCTGATAATTCCACCTGTCACAATGTTCCTTAATAAACTATAGTGACACTCCTCTGACGCTTTCGTTAATACATTAAATGCAGACGAACAACCACAGAAATGTTTACAAAATCTAAATTATTTAATTAGTGAAAGCGAGGCTGACCTTTTTCCAGTCGTCTTGCATACTCTCAATGCAGTGCTTGAGAATGGGCTTGCACGCGATGAGAGACCAATACTTGAACACAGACAGCCAACAGAAAGTTTCTAGGCCTATCAGGCTGATTATGATCATCATGTTCTTCTCTTCCACTGCGAGATACAACGTGAACGGTACTATCGCGAACAGCAGAATCACATTCCAGAGTCCGATCGCAAATTTCTGCAGAAGTTTGTTGGTGTCCTCCAAAAAGTCCGGCCAAAGGCCAATTGATTTCAGGATCCATTTGCAAGGCTTGAAAACGTAGACCACGTCCTCCTCGTAATGCGGATTTCGCGGTTTGTCGACTCGTCGTACTTGGCCAGCGAGAGGTCTCATGTTAGCCTCTAGGTAGCTCGAAAGCGACTGTCCAACTGTCTACAGTAGGGTGACTAGTTCGCATTG
>NW_027584175.1:0-2150 GCF_028453695.1 Augochlora pura
GCGTGCAAAGGATTGAAGAAAATTCCAAGTAAAGCGGTTCGGTGCGGTAGGGGAACGCCGGTAAGAAAATTGAAAAATGTAATTCCGAGCGCAAAGGGTTGAAAGGCGCACCTTTCCGCCGTGTGTTCGCGGATAGTTGCGAGCGCGCGTAGGAACGCGGCGCTTGCCGGTAATTTGTAACAGGATTCCGAAAAATGCGCGCGGGCGCACGGGGTCGTTTAACCCCTTGCAGTACTTTCATCTTCGCAGTTGCAATGATTGAATAATTTTTGATTGGAATAATTTCTTGGAGGAGAAGTAAAATTAATATTTATAGTGTGCTTACAATTGCTTCGCTTAAATATTCGTGGCAAAAAGACAGAACTTTATTTCGACTTAAAAAGGACGGAATAACATCCTTACTGAACAGGTTATTGTTCGAAATCATAATCACGAGTCGGACTCGTCAAAGTACGGTAAGGGGTTAAAGACATTCTGCTGCGCCCGGCGATGAGGGTTACGATGGAAAAGAATACGCGTCTCAGAAACTGAGGGATTGATTACAGTGTATCGCGCGGGCTCAACATTGCCGGTGACGGCGCATAACGTTCCGATTCGGGCTGGAAATCCCACGGGCGTGTTGTCCCCGGTAGCGAGTGTAATCGGAAACCGCGCGAGAACCGTGCGTGGTTGCGAAACACGCCTTTAATTACATGGTCTGGGTGCTCTCTTGGCACCTGCGAAAACGCGCGCGCGATCCACGCTGGAAATCTCCTTTCGCTTCGCCCGATCCGACAACGGCCCAGTTTCGCCAATTCAATTTTCATCGATACTCGCAAGCGAACGCTACTAATAACTCGAACGTCGTCGCGAATTTTCTCAAAAATTCTATATTTGTGATTTTCAGTATTTCTGTGACAGTATTATCTAGTGCGAGGGTATATCGAGGGTTTTCATCGAGCATACTCTTGATGAAAATCGACTCCAGCCCGAGATCATGCACAGCATAGCGCGGAAAGAACTCGAGGGACACCCTAATACATTCGAGCTTCGATAAAAATGTGCACCGGACGTTGCAGACGGGGCGCGCGTACCATGATTCTTGCCGGTCCCAGCTGGGCGTCCCCGCTCCGCCACGCCGCGCAAGAATCATTCGCTTATGCTGTACACGGCGCATTTAAATGACTATCGCATCCTTTCTCCGGCGTGGAGATCGCACGGGTTGATTCCCGGCCCGGGAACTATGTTTCTCGCGGCGAGATCAAGATCAAGTTGAATCGGAGCGGGACAAGAAACACGCCGCCGCGCAAACCGATATACTCTCTTTTCCTTTCTGCCCGGTTACGACGGCTCCGCATGTCGCTCACACGCGCCTCGCGGTGCATAAATCAGCTGTGTCAATTAGGTGGCCTCCGGATCGTTGCAAAATCGCGACACGCCGGTGACAAACGTTCCGCCCGTCTACTATGTTAATCCCGCTCGCAACCGTCGCGGAACCGTTTACCGGCACGAAAAAGCTCGGTCAGCCGATCGACAACCGGTCGAGGAAATTCCATTTCGACGGCGGAATCTCCGGGACCGATCTTGACCTGTTCATCGGCCCGCCTCCTCGCTTCGATCGCGGCTTCCCACGCTTTTAACCCTTTCCCCGTCATACGCCCGGCTGTGCGAGACGTCGAGGACGTCGCACGGGGTCCAGGGAACGAACCGAGCCGTCCTCGGTGTTTCACAGCTTTTTATTTATTACTAGATTACAAATTCACATTAGGATAGCCTAATATATTTATATAATTTATGTATTATAATTTAGGTAACCCAAAAAAGTTGAACTTCGTCGCGCGCGAACATCGATATCGAAAAAGACAACGAGATTTAATATTCAATTAAATTAAACGTAAATATTCAATTTCACGCTCCGTCTCGCTGGAACAACAAATACCGTGTTCGGTTCGGTTCCGTTGCAGGTGAATTAATTCGCTCGGAGAGTAAAGTATCCGGGAGCATTGCCGCAAATATGATAAAGGATCCTTTAATCGGCCTGGAACGTTTTCGACTGCCTCGCGAACCGTCGATGCAAGAAACATCGAAATCACGGGACTTCCGCGGCAAACATTCGAACACTCTTTGGTAACGCAGCTTCCACGGTAATTTTCAAACGTTATTGCCGAGCG
>NW_027584176.1:0-2149 GCF_028453695.1 Augochlora pura
AGCGAGGATAAAGCATAACGACGAGGCCCCGCGCGTGCCAAAATTATGCTGTGCCTCACAAAAGGACGAGCCACGCACACGGGCAAAGACCTCGAATATGTCTAAACACGACGCGATAGGGCCGGCCATTCGCCCCTCGCGCGCGCGCGCGCGTATTTCTGGCCTTGGTGATTAGTTTCTTCGAAGAATTTCGTGGAATTAACGAAAGCCGAAATCCACGAAAGAAAAAATGAGAGCTTGTGCGCGGTGCCAGCAAAAATGAATGCTCTCGTCCGCTCGAAACTGCGACCGACGAGTCTTATCGGCTGAGAATACAATTTGCGAGGGTTTGTCGGAAAGTTAGAAATAGCCGAGCGACTCGAATTTCTTGGATTGCTACACCACTGTCTCATAAATCTCTATCCGAATATCGTTAATCGAGAACTGGCTGCTATGTCTATCGAACGGTCCACGGATTTTGATATATCTGTTGAATTCTTTGCGAGAGTACGTGTCATTAAAAATAATGCGATCATGATTCAAATAACTGTATACCACTGCGCTTTTGATGACACGAATTGTGGTCGCTGATAGACCATTAGTATACTACGAATTTGCAAAACTTTTCTATAGACTTCCAAATTAATTCGCTGGCTTATAATGTCCTGTTATTATTGGATAATTACTTTGAAGAAATTATAAATTTTTTAGTATTTAATCTAGTGGATATTATTTGGAATATCAAGAAAGATAGAAGCTTCTCACCACATAAATATTAACTGAATGGCTTCAAAACGTTCATAGAATATCAGATTATATTTCAATTTAAAATATAAAAGAAATCATATAATAAATATATGAAAGAAAATAAATAATCCAACCACTTTAGCATACAAACAATATAAAACCATATTAACTGACATCGGTACGCATCGTTTGACAGAAATAAACTCATTGTTACGATCCAACATCAACGTTGCATCAGGCTAGCCAATATCAAGCGCTACTATAAAAATTAAATTGATAAAGAGATGAAATTATTTACACTGACAAATTACTCGCATGAAATTCAATAGCGAGTTGAACGAAGGATCGCAAGGTGTCCGCTTGTTTCATGATCGACTTGCAACCGTTCAAATTCTGCACGGTGGACTTTAAATATCCGTACTTCCATGAACGTTCATATTCTACGACTATACTATCGCATCTATGGTTTCCAATATTTCTAAACGAATGCACTTTGCAAAATAAAGACATAATTGTCGCGTACCGAAACGAAACGAACGGATACCGAGACCCGAACAAAATCTTCTATCTCGATTAAGGTTCGTCGATGAGACCGCGAGCCCGTTACTCACTCGTAGGTAATTAGCGCGTCACTTCTGTATTCGAGCACTATTGAACTGAACCCTTGATGCTATTTCAGATACAACGACTGCCAGGATGCTCGACCGCCTCCCTTAAAAAGCAGAAACGTCCCCGAGTACGTGAACGGCCGAAGCGTTCGGAGCGACGGACCGCGCGACGCCGAACAAAAAAAAAATGATCGAAGGTAAATGGTGAAGAGGATCCGATCGCGTTGCACCCGTCCTGGTATCGTCGCGAAGAGCGTCGAGGGTTCAGGAATATCGTAGCCGACACAGTATCCAAAGAGTATGCGATACCGTGTTCCAGAGAGCGGTTTGTCTACGTACCGTGCACGGGACAGAGTTGGAGTGCCGTCTGTGCTTTGGGAGCGTCGCGACGTCGAATATATGCTCTCGTCAGGACGCCCCCGCATTCTCGCGCGATGGTGCTTGCCCGACAGGCACGAAAAAGGCTTGCCTCGTGTGGCGTCGCGACGCTCGCCGAACTAGGCGGCCCCCAGGCCCTAACGCGGGCCGAGGGAACTGCGTCTCGTTGTGAAAACACTCCACAACCGTTTCCCTTTATAGTTTTCCGACTTTCCGTGGATTCCCCGGACACCGTCACCCCTTTTTACTTCGCTCCGGGGGGAAGGTTTCCGTGAGACGCTCCCTCGTAAACTCGGATCCCAGCGTTTACGATCTCCGGGAAAACCCGGAGGCTCGTTGCGAGATTTTCTATCGCGGTGATTTTTATCTGGATTTATATTAGTCGACCCCTTGAATCGCGGGGTCGAATCGACGCGGTGTTGCGCGTAAAGCGTCAG
>NW_027584177.1:0-2148 GCF_028453695.1 Augochlora pura
TCTCCCTATTTCTTTAACAATTAATAATAGATTAATAAAACTTTGGCATTTGGAAATCTTGTTAATTCTTTTACCATTTCAAATTGCAACTACAGAATATATTTTATATTAATTGACGGAAACAAACGAGTTTCAACTCACACTAAAGTCAAAGTCTCAGCTCACTTTAAAATAAAAAGCCAAGATAAATGAATAAAAAAATGAAACAAAGGTCCTGTAAAGAAGGAGAAGTTATTTACGATTAAACTAGATATTTAAGGAGACACCGGGTGCAGGGACTTCCTAATTCAGTCCTCGTTCCTCAGGATTTAGTGTGACTCGGCGTCCGGCGCGCGGCTTAATGCAGTCGGAATTGGATTTTTCGCGTGCCGCGGGATAATCGTGTTCCGAGCCGTTGACCTTTAATATCGAGACAGTTGGATCCTCCGCGCGCGGCCGCCGAGAGAAACGCATTCCGCCGGGCATTTGCGAAATCAATTTTCGCGTGGCTCGTGCCGCTCGTAAACGGTTGCGAAACAGCGATGCGCGCGAGCGCGCGGCACAGTGTCCCCTGATTGTCACGGATAATGTCAGGCTGACCTATACACAGAGAGAGAGAGGAATTCATGCTCGGGCACCCGCCGATCGACGGCCGACGATTATTCCGTGCTCGGCCGAATCGAGCCGCGGAACGTATTATCCCTCGTAAATTCGCTGGGGGATCCGTTGAATAGGAAATTAACAGGGGGGGTTTCGTATTAAATAAGCTGGCGACGATTTTATTTCGGCGACGGCCTGAATCAGCGCGACAGATCCGATGATATACTCGTTAATACGGTCCATTAATGTTCTGTATAGCTTATTATTTCGGCCGCGCGTCAATCGCGGCGATGGCAGAACGAGCATGGGACAACAAATGTTCGATAATTATTGCTATCGCGGCGTTCCGTCATTAAATAAACGTCGCACGTGATTTGTTTCAATTGTATCCAATTTATGCTCTTGTCAACAAGACGATCATTTTCTCTCGAGATATTAGGGCTGAGTTAAGGCAGAGTTAGCGAATTAATTGCAGAAATTTCAGGCTCCACCGTGGCAGCAATTTTCCCGCGGCCCGGCAGAAACAAACAAGTAATTTCTCGCGGGGTTTTTAACGTCGACGGCGTTTGAGATGGGGTGTTCGCTCGGACAGCCGATCAAAGAATTTTCAATCTACGAAAGCCATTAAAGTTTCAGAAGAAGTTCAGCCCGGTGGTGGATAGGGATCAGCCGACCGCGACGTCATTTTTATTAATTACAGTTGCGTCTAAAGTTGCAGCCGCTAAAATATCAAGTAATCCTAATCGATTTATCGGCGGTGCCCATCGGACGGAACTTTGCCGCGCGCTTAAGTCGCCGGATAATAAGATTGAATTATTAATTACGAGCGTCTTTGGAAAAATGGCGTCTAGTGGCCGGACAGAGAACGAAAGACAGAGAGATACAGAGACGGGGAGAGAGATAGTCGCCTAAGAGGATCGGATACTCCGCGCCCGGGGGATAAGAAAAGCATGGCCGGCAAATTAAAGAAAAACTCCCGGCCGGGGAAAAAACAGTAAGCAATACGTAGCCCGGGGCCGAGGATAATCCTTCCGTCCGTTTCTCCTGTTCTAATTATTGGCCGGCCAACGATATAATTATTTCAGCAAGCGAAGCCGTTCGCCGTTCGTTCCGTTAATGGATAATACGAAATTATTATGCGAGACCGCGTGGCGCCCAGCTAATTCTCTAATGGGGCTGATATTTAAAAGATATTCCACGCGACCCGTTTCCACGAGGAAAAAGTGTTGGCCGAACGCTGCGCCGGGTCCTTTTGCCTCGTAATGAGGCGAACCGGACACTGCGAGAGATAATACTGCAGATTGCCTATGCTGCGGAGATATCTGTTTCTTCTTTATAAGTGTTATGACCCGAGGTACGATTTAATGAGCTTTTAAACGCGAATGCTGGTAGTTATAAAATTATTTTTCTTCGATGATAAAACTGGGTTTTTAGAAGCAAGTGACCTGGTTGAGGACAATGAGGTCTGGTGAACAGATTAAGGATAGTTAGGTCTGGTGACCTGATTAAGGATAGTTAGGTCGGTGACCTCATTAAGGATAGTTAGGTCTGGTGACCTCATTAAGGATA
>NW_027584178.1:0-2148 GCF_028453695.1 Augochlora pura
TCGTGCAAGGTTCGAACAATCGCCGATCAATCGCGCGAACGTCGATTAATACGAGTCCGTGGAAAAACGTCACGACTCCGCGATCCGCCAGCATAAAGGATCAAGGATCGAGATGGCTCGGTTCTCGCGGCGCTTTCACCGACAAGGAAACTCGACGGAGAACGTGAGAGCTAATAAATTAGCGGCGACGCGACGACGACGCGGCTGTCATTCCCGAATCAATCCCGTCGGATAGTAGTTTCGGGCGCGTGGGCGTGAAACGATCCGCGCGCGGGCGGCGGCGGCGGCGTTAAGTAACGAAGCCGGCTCATTACTTCTTCTCGCGTGACGTCCGCGCGCCCCGCTCACCGCTCCGCGCGCCCGCGCGCCCGCGCGCCGGGGACGAGTAAATGAAAGGCGACGAGAGGAGAAAAGGAGTTTCTGCCGTGGCTCGCTCTCGTCTCGTTACGGCCATCCGTCATTTTCACGCCTCGACGAAGATCTATAACAAGAGGCTCTCTCGAACGGGGCCCTCTCTCCCCCCCCCCCCCCCCCCCCCCCGCCCCCCCCCCGTCGCCTGCGCTCGAGGAATTCTCGAAACCTAAGCGGCGCGACGCTTGAAAATTCGTCCGCGCTCGATCGTTACCTTATCCAATGAATTTCTTCCTGTTGGTAGTGATCGTGACGCTTGATACACGGTGTTCAGGTAAGACGGGGGACTCTGCTGTCCTCGGTTGCTCGGCAGTTGGCAATGAACGTTGTCGTTTTTATCCATTTTCTTTCCCGAGCCTTTGAGGCATTGTTAAAAATTGCTTTGTCGTACTTCAAAATAAGTTTAATGGTATATCGCAGGTATTTCATTTCACACGTGATCTATAAGGTGCTCTATAAAATAGAAATACTACGGGTCAGATGAAACTGTTCTATATTTCGAGTTGACGCTATGTGCACCGGAAGCCTGTTAATTAAATTATTATAATCCTTTTTTTTTTCATTTGATAATCAAAGTATCGGATGAAAAGCATAGTTAACCTTTTAGATACTACGCGTCACTATAGTGGCTTTCGCGAATGGCTCGTGCTTCACTCAATTGTTCTATTATTTATTAAAGCAAACAATTAAAGTGAAAGTGTGTTTATACGATATATTAAGAAAAGAATATATGTTATTAGTACTATATATAGATATCCGGAAAAAATATATATTAAGAGAGAATCGTAATTTAGTTACGAAAAACTTTATTTGCGCAAAATCCTGCCGTATCTAAAAGGTTAACGTTCGAATGGTACAATAGTTATTCGGTTATTTGATCATTGATCTGCACGGTGAATGATTTTGCCAGCTGCGGATGCCGCCGATGGCAGCCCGATCCCGACGCAAGGAACCTCGGCGTTCCGAATCGTAGATTAAGGAACCATGTTTTTTATTGATACCACTAATCCGACACCAGATATCAGTCTCACGGTCACGCTGACTATCCGAAAGGATTCGACTGATCGCTCAGACGTGTCGTGGTGTGTGTTTCAGGGACTGGAACGCGACGGGCAACGTGCGCGTACAAGAGTCCTGGCCGACGTGAGCGTCCTTCGGCACGGCGAACTCGAACCTCTTCAGCACCGAAGGATCAGGCTCCTTGATTGTGTCGCGCCTGACGGTGAGTCCTTTCTCTTCTTCACGCGGCGGGGGCCGAGGTGAGTCGGGCCGGGCCGGGCCGCGGGGCCGCCTAGATCGACCGAACCCGGTTCCCTCGGCTCGATCGGGATTTATATTTCGTAATCGAGCGAGACGGGATCGACGAGCCTTCGTCCTCGCTACGCGATCCACCCGATAATTAATAGCACATTGTCTCGGCCGCCACATTGTGCTGCGCCGGATTCTTCGGCAATTATACAATAATTATACGGGGCTGCGGATTCTAGGACCTTGTCTTATCGCGGACTGAATCGGCGATTCGTTAGACCTTAAGATTCGTTCTCGATTCGTGGCACAGCCTCGGTTGTACTAACGCGAACGGGTAATTATCGGGCGAGTCGTGGATTAACGCCGAATATAGCAACGCGAATCGCTCCTGACCGGTTTCACGTATTTTTGATCTTAAAATTGTTGGTTAGACTAACTTACTTACAGGAAATTATTGAATATGCTTTACAGTAAATTATTGAATATGCT
>NW_027584179.1:0-2147 GCF_028453695.1 Augochlora pura
AAATTCTATTCAAAGAATTCGTTCGATATTCATTCGAATTAAATTGAATTAAATTTTATTCAAAGGATACATACATTCGACATTCACTTGAATTAAATTTTATTTGGACGATTTAATCGATATTCATTCAAATTAAATTTCATTTGGACGATTTATTCGATATTCATTTGAATTAAATGTTATTCAAAGGATTCGTTCGATATTCATTCGAATTAAATTTTACTCAAAGGATTCGTTCGATATTCACTTGAATTAGATTTTATTCAAACGATTTATTCGTTATTCATTTGAATTAAATGTTATTCAAAGGATTCGTTCGATATTCATTCGAATTAAAACTCAAAGGATTCGTTCGATATTCACTTGAATTAGATTTTATTCGAACGATTTATTCGATATTTATTTGAATGAAAATTCATTCGAACGATTAATTCGATATTTAATTGAATTAAATTTCATTCGAACGATTAATTCGATATTTATTCGAATTGAATTTCATTCGAACGATTTATTCGACATTCATTCGACTTAAATTTCATTCGAACGATTAATTCGGCATATTATTCGAATTAAATTCTTTTCGATCGATTTATTCGACACTCATTTGAATTAATTTTTATTCGAACGATTTATTCGGCATATTATTCGAATTAAATTCTTTTCGATCGATTTATTCGACACTCATTCGAATTAAATTCTTTTCGATCGATTTATTCGACACTCATTAGAATTAATTTTTATTCGAACGATTCATTCGACGTATTATCCGAATTAAATTTTATTCGAACGATTCATTCGACGTATTATCCGAATAAAATTGTATTCCAACGTTCGCTAACGTATCCGAACGAAATTTTCCTCGAACGTATCGTTCCACGATAAACATCATCCGAGCAAAACATTTCCGAAAAGTTTCGCGCGAAATATTGGTCGATGTATTATCCGAATCAAATTCGTTCCGACGAATTTATTCGGATTATCGGGAACGACGTTCAAATAGAATTTTATTCGAATATTGCCCAGCACCCGTTTCACCCCGGAACAATCGAACCCGTCGCAATAACAGATCCCATGTTTCACCGTTATAGACACCATAAAGATTCTTTCGTGGACAATCACCGAATAAATGTATTCGCTTCGACGTACCATTAGGAAGATATAATTATATAATATTGCCGAACATAATTTCGGAGAAACCGACGGCTGCAACCAAATTGCGGTATTATCGACGATTGTAATTGTTATGATAAAGCAGCGCGATTTTCCGTTCCGGTAAACAATTCACGGTAATTGAACAGCGTCTGTCACTGCGCACGACCGAATCGACGCGAGTATCGAGCGAATGCTGTTACAGCCTGAAAAATGTCCTAGAAAATGTATCGAGCAATAATATCGATTAATAATATCGAGCGATATATTTAAAGCGGCGAAACCGATAGTTTTTGATGAAATCAGATGCAGAATGTTATTTGATACGGTCTCGCGGACCCGGTAAACAAATTCGGCGCCGCGCAGCTGCCGCAAATTAGTGCACAGAAATATTTGCATGATTATACGAGTAGCGGACGCGCGGCTTCTCCCATTTGAATACTTTTATTGCACCGCGGTGTGTGCGCGCAGGTATGCAAATGAAACGCGTTCCGGCGATACGGGCCGAAACGCGTCGTTACCATCGGAACACGTTTAAGAAACGAAGCTTCTGCCAAACTCTCTTAAAACGACGCTCGCTCTCCGGACACGCGGTTTTCACGAAGCATTAATTTCACGCAGCCGAGCCAATTACTTTGCCCTGTTAACAGACTTCGCGAGTTTTCGCTGCCAGACACCACTTTATCAACTCGAATCACGTTGTTTCATCTATCATGATGTGAAATACATTTTGTTAATCGCTTTTAGATGTTTTAGAAGAGTTACGAGATAAAATTGATTGAAATTTAACAATGTCTAATGGAAGCAGCTCGATGATTACAACAATTCTGAAATTCAAAATATGAAGCGAATTCGGCGTTGAATTATTGAAACGATTTTTATAGTATTTAAAGAGCGTTATATAAATATTTAATCTTAACAAATAGAGAGTTAATTGAGTTTATGTGAAACAATTTTTATAGTATTTAAAGAGCGTTTTATAAATATTTAATCTTAAC
>NW_027584180.1:0-2147 GCF_028453695.1 Augochlora pura
TCTCGTCTATGTTATTCAATTTAATATTATAATCTTCTATAATTTTACGATCTATTCGCAGAGGTAATTCCGGTATAACATGTTTGAGTTCGTCGAAATCGTGTGTAAAGTTTATATATTGAATTTCTTTAAAAATTTATTCGAACGTAAAATTTTTTGAAGTTCCGGTAATCCTGAACAGTGTGTTGGAAGTTAGGAAAGGAGAGTCGTCTGTGTTTGATATAAGTATGGGTTCTGTAAGTCTAATAGTTTCAATTTCTTTACATACGACTTGTACATCGAGCGGTTTGTGTGGGACTATTATATATCTATTGCTAGCCGAGACATGCACGAAAGTTATTTCGTCGATGTTAACAGGTGTTACAGTACACTTATTTGGGTGTGTATTTGTTTTTTGTAATAACTGTAATTCGCAGTTAGGTTTGGATGTTACATGACGGATTGGTAAGGTCTGTTCGCAAATGAGTTCGTTATGAATCCCTTTACATTGCTTGTCTATATATGTGGAATCTACGGCAATGTAACTGGTTCCTTCCCTAATATAATAATAGCGTGGAATGATAATTACCGTGTGACCCTTGGTCAACTCGTTATAGCGTGGTATCGGATATAATTTAATCAGTTGCCAGATTTTGGTACCTATGATCGGAGTTTTAATGTAATAAATGAGGTTCCCGTTTCGCGTAACAATCTTTACGGTGCTAATGCTAATGAGTGTTTGAAAATTATCTTCGTTTAGGGGAATGGCGGATTTATTCGGCCCTTGTTCCTCTAAATTTTTTATGTGTTGGATGAAATCGCTTGGTTTTAATAAACGGGAGTGGATTGTGCCGGTTTTCCCGATGTGTACAGCTGTCGTTAAGGTGTCCAAATCGTTTTCTAATTCGTCTATCAATGAATTTATCGCGAGGAGTTGGCTTTGAAAAATGATTATTTGTTTACTCTGGTTGTATAATTTTATTTCCTCCTCGTATAAACGCTGTACCCCTTCTGCCCTCGGGTTGTCTATTACGGACTTAATGATTTTAGTTTGATTATCTATAATTTTACTTATTTCATTCAGATTTTTGAATAAAACATCGAGGTTTTGATTAACGAGTTTGAGGTCATCTTCATCTAATGTGCCAAACAGAGATTTTGAAATGCTACCGATTACATTAACTAGTCCTCTTTTTATTCTTGTCCCTAGCAATACGCGTAAGTTATCTTTTGATTGCTGCACGTTTATGAATCGTTGACGAAGAATGGAGATTTCATGGTTCTATTTACAGGTATTAGTACAATGCTGAAGGGTTATGTTGAAAAGGTGCACTAAATCTGTATACTGTCGGTCTATGAAGTCGGTGTTGACGTTTACGACTAAATTCCATTTTTGATTGTATAGTTGGACGTCCCTTTCTATTTCTATGAATACATCTAATTGTCCAAGACTAATGTGATGAAGTGCTAGTGTCGTGTGCAGGATCCTTAGTATTATTATTAGGGGTGCCATCTGAAAAACGGAAAATGCAGGGCTTTAGTCTATTTCCGTGAACCTTAGCCGTGTGAGCGTTGTTTAATTTTATAGTACAAGTCAGAGGAGAGGTTTTTAAGATCGGGTAGGGTCCGAGCCACTCGGGCTCCAATTTGTTTTTTCTAACATTGTCGTTGTGTAAAAACACGTAGTCTCCTATATTGAATACGGGTTGTGTTCGAATTATGTTTTCATTAGTTCTTTGTTGAGTTTTTTTCTTTGTATTTTCTAAGTTATAGCGTGCCTTGTTCACGTAGGTATTATGCTTATTTTTCCATTGTTTAAATAATTCTTTCTAAGATAACAGAGGTGTGGCGGCTATGGTTGAGGGAAGATTTGCCTTGCGGCCGAAAGTTAGTTCGAATGGGGTAAAACCGGTGGATTCATGTACTGCGGTATTAAAACCTACGCAGACGAGTTGTAAATTCTCGTCCCATTCATTGTTCTTGTTGCGCATGCATGTTCTAATGAGATTTAATACTGTACTATGTGTACGCTCTAGGCTGCCGTTAGATTGTGGATGAAATGCCGTTGTTTTAATGTGTCCGATTTGAAACTGTGATTCGAAGTCTTGCATCATTTTGCTAATAAAATTCGATCCCTGGTCGGTCAGTATGTGTTTTGGTGCCCCAAA
>NW_027584181.1:0-2146 GCF_028453695.1 Augochlora pura
CATTTCGCGTGGGAATGCGAGGAGTTTCACGC
This sequence comes from Augochlora pura, assembly GCF_028453695.1. Taxonomy (NCBI): domain Eukaryota; kingdom Metazoa; phylum Arthropoda; class Insecta; order Hymenoptera; family Halictidae; genus Augochlora; species Augochlora pura. The sequence goes on from NW_027584181.1 coordinate 33, forward strand.
GCTCCCACTACAAACAAGATTAACAGTCGTAGGCCAGACAAGATCTTAGAATAAGAAAAAATTTCTTAGAATAAGAAAAAATCTTATTTTGGCCGACCCAAATTTTCATCTCTCCGCTCCAGTCGATCTTCTCTTGGGCGCTGGAGCAGCTCTCTCTGTTTTAAGCGTGGGTCAGATCAACCTCTCACCCCCCAATAGTCCAGATCTGTACATGCAAATGACTCGGCTAGGATGGGTAATCGGGGGGAGTGTTCCTGCTCCTCACCTCACTCACGCAAGAGCATTTCATTCAACTTCAACCTTGGAAATCGACATCACTCGATTCTGGGAACTCGAAGAAGGTCCTCGAACTCAGCATCTCACTGAATCCGAAAAGGTGTGCGAAGATCATTTCAAAAGACACGTTTCCCGAACCAAGAGCAGTAGATATGTCGTCGCACTACCTTTTAATAACAACATCTCTCAACTCGGCACCTCAAAAGCTATGGCCCTCAAACGACTGACATCGCTGGAACGCAAATTACAGCGCGACCCAATCTTGCGTCAGGAATACAATATCGTTCTTCAAGACTACCTTAATCAAGGCCACATGACCGAAGTACCCGATTCGCAAATCGTAAACGACGGGTATTATCTACCACACCACGCAGTGATGAAAACTCTACTCGGACGAGAGTTTGGACTGAAGGACCTTGGGAAAATAAGCTGCTGTTTGGGAATCGAGTTCACTCAGCGTGGAGACACAATCTCGATGCGTCAATCGGGCTATGTAAGGGACGTTCTCAGGAGATTCGGAATGACGGACGCGAATTTGGTGAGGACACCGCTCGACCCGGGCACGAAGCTGGTCAAGCCTACGAGGAGCGGCAACCAATGGTCACCTGCGGTGCCTTTCCGGGAACTCGTCGGATCACTGATGTACCTCGCCGTTTCAACGAGACCAGACATCGCCTTTGCCGTGAGCTCGCTTAGTCAATTCAACGATTGTCACAACGATACTCACTGGAACGCAGCAAAGCGAGTGCTTCGATACATCAAGGGGACGATCGACTATGGGATCACCTTCAGGCCTGACGCTACTTGCAGGAGATGTTTCGTCGACGCCGATTGGGCCAGCTGCCCGGACGACCGACGTTCGTATACAGACTACGTGACTTTTCTGAGTGGCGGGCCGATTTCCTGGGAGGCCAAGAAGCAGAGGACAGTCGCACTCTCGTCGACTGAGGCAGAATATATGGCCCTCACCGAAGCCACGAGAGAATCGCTGTATCTCAGTCGATTCGTGAGGGAACTGGGGTTCCCCGAAATCGCGAGTCCGACAATTTCTTGCGACAATTTAGGAGCCATTAAGCTTGCGCAAAATCCGATTTTTCATTCCAGGAGCAAGCACATTGACGCGAGGCATCACTTTGTCCGAGGGGCCCTGCAGAGCAAGGAGGTCCGCATCGAACACGTGCCCACCGACGACATGGTGGCTGATGTCCTCACCAAAGGGTTACCGCGAGGAAAACATGACAAATGCGTCGGATTCCTCGGTCTTCAGCGGCGCCCGAAATCTCCTACGCATTGAGGGAGAGTGTTGAAGAGCAATTCGTAGTGCGCGCCGTTTACCCCCTAGCGGCCACCAACGCACTTCGTGTCCTCCCTCCCTTTGTCTTGACTTTCGGTGGAGGACCGTCTTTTGTCTATGCGTTAGTTCGTTAGCAACTACGTTGAAACATCGTATAGTAGAATATAACCGCACCCTGCGTTCGTACTCTCTAACAGTAACTTCTCATCTAGTCCGACAACCGACATTTTGTACATAGTTGTTATAGTTTGTGATAAGTTGTTCGTCTCTTTATTATTAAACCTTGTTTAAATACGGCACCTTGTTCCATTACAGTTTTTTCTAATACACCCTCAACATATTAATTTATCGCGAGGTAGGCGCGTTATTTAATCGTCGCCAACTACGGTCGATGCTGTAACGCACCGCGCAACATATGGTCCTTCGAGCCGGATTCTATATCCAACATAAAAACATCGGAACTGGTGGACAAGCTGCTCAAGGATTCTACGGACATCACATTCATCTGGACAGAAGAAGCTCTACTTGAATAGTAGAGACACCG
>NW_027584182.1:0-7231 GCF_028453695.1 Augochlora pura
GGGACGGCTAGGCACTTTCGACCATCGGTGTTGCCGTCGCAACAGTTCTTCTTATATAATTTTAATGAGTTGAAATTAATACATCAACGCGTGTGATCTTGCTAAATCTTTTAATAAATATAAAGAATCTACAGTTTACTAACAAATGCAGACAATAATGTTATATTGTTTACGGACTGCAAAGGAAGCCGATTTAACGGCTTTTAGTATCGATACCAGCAACATTTATGATAGCGTTCAACTTGCAGATTACCCCGAAAGACAGTTTTGGTTCCTTGGAGGTGCGATTCACTTTCTCAAGTAGATTTAGATGAGGCGGAGTCATTGTAATGCAATGCTACTTGTAACTATACGGTGGAGTTCATCTCGTTTGAATTTGGCTGTCGACTCATTCAAATCGCTCGTGCGAATAATCTTTGACAGTCTTGGCCTAACCGTTTATCTAACTCCGCTCTAATCGAACAGTCGGTGAACATCTCGATTCGAATTTAATAAACAACAATAGGTGTTACTCGCGAAGAGATAGAGCGATATATTTTACTGCGAACCCTAAATTAGTAAGTATTTAATGATTGTAGAGAACGTGACACAAAAATACTTTTTCAAAACCAGTAGATTTTTCAAAGTTGTAGATCATGCCAACAGAATTTGAAAAGGAAGAAGCGCACTTTATAAGATGTCTAATTCGATTCTTAAATAAATTCCAGTCTCAGAAAACTTGTACAATTGTTAGTATGCATCGTTTAACCATAAAGATTTTTTATCGAGGGCTAAGTACTTGTTGATAGAAATCATGGACAAGTAATGTCGCGCTCCGCCGCGCCATGCGTTTTCGGTCTTCCTCTGACCATTCTCAGTACTTTATTCGAGATTACACAAGTATTACAATTAGTTCACAAATGTCAAACCGTTCGTAATGACAGATCGATAACGACTCTCTTTTTTCCCGAAGACTGTCAGCCAGCTAACCCTTCTTTTATCCTCAACACCACAAGGAACGAAGATGGCGCTAGCCATATAATGGGTGTTCGTAATATAATATTAGACCTTTGTTAACAAGTTGTCTTCTACTTGTTTCTTTTATTACTTAAACAAAAATATCTTTACGACATCTCTTCTTATAATAAGTGTGCACATCTTACCATTTTATACAATGTTTACTATAGGCGAATAAATAAATAAATAAATTTTCGTAGACGTCATTTCTCATATTTCGTAAACCTGTACATTTTACCAATCATACATAAACTTGTAAATTTTACCAATCACACATAAACCTGTAAATTTTACCAATCACATATAAGCATCTAAACGATCGGCTATGTTAGAATTGTGTAAATCTATGTTGGAAATGAACAAGATTCGGAGAAATGGGATAAAGGATTATATACGTAGTATGAGGAAGACGGTGAAACGGACGAGTTAATCGGTCGATTACCAGATAATCAGATTAGAATACAACGGGTAGGTGAGTAGCGGATAGATGTACCTGTGTAATTATGTTCAGACGTTTGAGTGACACTTCTCATTTATTTCGGTCGTTAATCCCACAAGTGAACACCCACTTTACGCGTAGCTTCCTATTGGCTTTGAGGGCGCAGCCACGGAGTTACGAAACTATTGCGCACACGCGGTGATCAAATTTTCTGTGAACATTCCTATAAACAAGTAAAAGTTGACCAAGCCAGTGCAGCGAAGTTTCTCTCACAATGAAAGAAAAAAATCAATCAAAGAATATTTAATTAATATGCATTTTTAATACACTCTGTAACAAACTGGGAAACGTTCGATTTTCCAACCATTTTCTTTACGATTTCATTCACGCTGATTAGAAAAGTGAATCGAAAATTAATATTTATTGAGTACCTACATTGACTCTGATCGTTGAGAAATTAATAAAATTTAATGGACCATGTTGGAAGTCCTTATCGCGAGTTTAACTCAATATTGTAATAAGGCAATGATAATATGCAGATGATTCATTTTGTAATAAGTACAATGAATTATTCATTATTAAGATATTGTTCTTTATATCAAATAAAAATTGTCTCTATTAGTAACAAGAAATAAATAACAAATAAAAAGTTCTTACTTCCTTCAGCGCTTTTAACCGTAGAATGGCTAAAAGTATAATGATTCGGCAAAAGCCGAAGGGGGGTCATGTTTCATCAAAACAAAATCTTTTTGTATGTTCTTCGTTCTTTATTTATGTATAAAACGATCAATTCTTCGCCAGACATACATTTAAATTCATTAAATGGATTGCAGGCGACCTTCGTGTTTCATCGAATACAAAAATTTCAACCTTGTTACCATTACAATTTGTTTCTGTCAGACGCCACATTAACTTTTATTCGAAAGATTTTTTTGTCGGATTAGCGTAAATGCCTGAAAAATGTTGCAAAATGCCTGAGTGCTGCTCGCTCAAACAGCGTTTTTGGTCTCGATTTTCCAGCAATCACAGCGGTATCCTGAACACGTGCAATGAGCACAGTTGATGGGTGAGGGTTCAGGAGGGGAGAGGGGGTAGTTATCCGTTATCGGTGTACAACAAAGGCACTAGCGACAATTTCGAAATGATCCGCGTTCAGGAACTGCACAGTGTCTTCATAATTCCAACATTTTTTTACATAAAAAATGTGGTGTCGGTCATTTTTATCGTCATGGCAGTTTCAATCTTCATAGATTCTTATTGTTTAATCTTCTAACTGCTTTAACTTGCATCAGCCCAATTTTTTCATAAAAGAACAAGATCCGCAGTCAACTTATCAAAGTTATAAAATTCGCAAGAAGACAATGATTTATTTTTCTATAAATAAAGTGTCCGACAATCAAACAAATGGAACGGCATCATTTTTGATCCGACGATAATATTTATTATTTACAAATATCTTCAGACCTCATTAACAAATTCCGTGCTTTTCGGCAATTAATTGAAAAATTCGTTGCAGAGGAAACGGCTATACTTCGTTTGTCGACCCTACCGATCCGTTCCTACCGATAGGATTAGATAGCTTCCGTGAAACGTGTAACAGTCACATCGTTGTCAGAATTTCGAGCCGACTCTTTCGTCACGCCTATCGTGTACCTTTCAGCTTATCCATCGCGTACAATTGGATTTATCAAGTTAAAGTCGAAACCGACGAGTGCCGTGCGCTCGTTACGCAACGATGCCACAAACCGTTCGAACCTCGCTGATCCATGCGACATTTAAATGTCACACTTTGGCCGTATCGAATTATTTCACTGCAAAAAATCCACCTACAACACATCGGACAAAAAAAAAACAAATAAAACACAGCATTTTAACCAGACCGTATAAAAATATTGTTAACAAGCTGTTACATCCTTTTTAGCCGTCTACTCATTATCTAATAAATAAGTTTAGATATTTTTAAATATTCATTCATTAAGACATTAGAGACTGTTATATATATATTATACTTATGTGAAATAACAAATAATATTGTCAAATTGTTACGAGAATATAGAATTCAGTCCAATAAAATTCATTGGACAAATTAGAATGAATATAATCTGCTTCGCGATTAACACTTTACCGACCAGTAGCCTATAAATCAGCTTTTTACCCTAATCGGAAGCCTGTGAATCAGTTGCCATGACAGCCAATAATTTTTTACCTATTATTGAGATATTACTATATAATTTTTCGAATATAAAATAAATATTGTTCAATGCTATTGTTACAGAAATATAAAAGCGTGTACGGCCGAATGACCGGTCGGTAAAGCGTTAAGTAACTCCGTTATCCGAACACCTTTGTCTTTCTATCGGTTCTTTTAATGAATATTTAAAATTCTAATTAATGAATATTTAAAAGTATCTAAACTTATTTATTAGATAATGAGTAGACGGCTAAAAAGGATGTAACAGCTTGTTAACAATATTTTTATACGGTCTGGTTAAAATGCTGTGTTTTATTTGTTTTTTTTTTGTCCGATGTGTTGTAGGTGGATTTTTTGCAGTGAAATAATTCGATACGGCCAAAGTGTGACATTTAAATGGCGCATGGATCAGCGAGGTTCGAACGGTTTGTGGCATCGTTGCGTAACGAGCGCACGGCACTCGTCGGTTTCGACTTTAACTTGATAAATCCAATTGTACGCGATGGATAAGCTGAAAGGTACACGATAGGCGTGACGAAAGAGTCGGCTCGAAATTCTGACAACGATGTGACTGTTACACGTTTCACGGAAGCTATCTAATCCTATCGGTAGGAACGGATCGGTAGGGTCGACAAACGAAGTATAGCCGTTTCCTCTGCAACGAATTTTTCAATTAATTGCCGGAAAGCACGGAATTCGTTAATGAGGTCTGAAGATATTTGTAAATAATAAATATTATCGTGGGATCAAAAATGATGCCGTTCCATTTGTTTGATCGTCGGACACTTTATTTATAGAAAAATAAATTATTGTCTTCTTGCGAATTTTATAATTCTGATAAGTTGACTACGGATCTTGTTCTTTTATGAAAAAATTGGGCGGATGCAAGTTAAAACAGTTAGAAGATTAAACAATAAGAATCTATGAAGATTGAAACTGCCATGACGATAAAAATGACCGACACCACATTTTTTATGTAAAAAAATGTTGGAATTATGAAGACACTGTGCAGTTCCTGAACGCGGATCATTTCGAAATTGTCGCTAGTGCCTTTGTCGTACACCGATAACGGATAACTGCCCCCTCTCCCCCCTGAACCCTCACCCATCAACTGTGCTCATTGCACGTGTTCAGGATACCGTTGTGATTGCTGGAAAATCGAGACCAAAAACGCTGTTTGAGCGAGCAGCACTCAGGCATTTTGCAACATTTTTCAGGCATTTACGCTAATCCGAAAAAAAAATCTTTCGAATAAAAGTTAATGTGGCGTCTGACAAAAACAAATTGTAATGGTAACAAGGTTGAAATTTTTGTATTCGATGAAACACGAAGGTCGCCTGCAATCCATTTAATGAATTTAAATGTATGTCTGGCGAAGAATTGATCGTTTTATACATAAATAAAGAACGAAGAACATACAAAAAGATTTTGTTTTGATGAAACATGACCCCCCTTCGGCTTTTGCCGAATCATTATACTTTTAGCCATTCTACGGTTAAAAGCGCTGAAGGAAGTAAGAACTTTTTATTTGTTATTTATTTCTTGTTACTAATAGAGACAATTTTTATTTGATATAAAGAACAATATCTTAATAATGAATAATTCATTGTACTTATTACAAAATGAATCATCTGCATATTATCATTGCCTTATTACAATATTGAGTTAAACTCGCGATAAGGACTTCCAACATGGTCCATTAAATTTTATTAATTTCTCAACGATCAGAGTCAATGTAGGTACTCAATAAATATTAATTTTCGATTCACTTTTCTAATCAGCGTGAATGAAATCGTAAAGAAAATGGTTGGAAAATCGAACGTTTCCCAGTTTGTTACAGAGTGTATTAAAAATGCATATTAATTAAATATTCTTTGATTGATTTTTTTCTTTCATTGTGAGAGAAACTTCGCTGCACTGGCTTGGTCAACTTTTACTTGTTTATAGGAATGTTCACAGAAAATTTGATCACCGCGTGTGCGCAATAGTTTCGTAACTCCGTGGCTGCGCCCTCAAAGCCAATAGGAAGCTACGCGTAAAGTGGGTGTTCACTTGTGGGATTAACGACCGAAATAAATGAGAAGTGTCACTCAAACGTCTGAACATAATTACACAGGTACATCTATCCGCTACTCACCTACCCGTTGTATTCTAATCTGATTATCTGGTAATCGACCGATTAACTCGTCCGTTTCACCGTCTTCCTCATACTACGTATATAATCCTTTATCCCATTTCTCCGAATCTTGTTCATTTCCAACATAGATTTACACAATTCTAACATAGCCGATCGTTTAGATGCTTATATGTGATTGGTAAAATTTACAGGTTTATGTGTGATTGGTAAAATTTACAAGTTTATGTATGATTGGTAAAATGTACAGGTTTACGAAATATGAGAAATGACGTCTACGAAAATTTATTTATTTATTTATTCGCCTATAGTAAACATTGTATAAAATGGTAAGATGTGCACACTTATTATAAGAAGAGATGTCGTAAAGATATTTTTGTTTAAGTAATAAAAGAAACAAGTAGAAGACAACTTGTTAACAAAGGTCTAATATTATATTACGAACACCCATTATATGGCTAGCGCCATCTTCGTTCCTTGTGGTGTTGAGGATAAAAGAAGGGTTAGCTGGCTGACAGTCTTCGGGAAAAAAGAGAGTCGTTATCGATCTGTCATTACGAACGGTTTGACATTTGTGAACTAATTGTAATACTTGTGTAATCTCGAATAAAGTACTGAGAATGGTCAGAGGAAGACCGAAAACGCATGGCGCGGCGGAGCGCGACATTACTTGTCCATGATTTCTATCAACAAGTACTTAGCCCTCGATAAAAAATCTTTATGGTTAAACGATGCATACTAACAATTGTACAAGTTTTCTGAGACTGGAATTTATTTAAGAATCGAATTAGACATCTTATAAAGTGCGCTTCTTCCTTTTCAAATTCTGTTGGCATGATCTACAACTTTGAAAAATCTACTGGTTTTGAAAAAGTATTTTTGTGTCACGTTCTCTACAATCATTAAATACTTACTAATTTAGGGTTCGCAGTAAAATATATCGCTCTATCTCTTCGCGAGTAACACCTATTGTTGTTTATTAAATTCGAATCGAGATGTTCACCGACTGTTCGATTAGAGCGGAGTTAGATAAACGGTTAGGCCAAGACTGTCAAAGATTATTCGCACGAGCGATTTGAATGAGTCGACAGCCAAATTCAAACGAGATGAACTCCACCGTATAGTTACAAGTAGCATTGCATTACAATGACTCCGCCTCATCTAAATCTACTTGAGAAAGTGAATCGCACCTCCAAGGAACCAAAACTGTCTTTCGGGGTAATCTGCAAGTTGAACGCTATCATAAATGTTGCTGGTATCGATACTAAAAGCCGTTAAATCGGCTTCCTTTGCAGTCCGTAAACAATATAACATTATTGTCTGCATTTGTTAGTAAACTGTAGATTCTTTATATTTATTAAAAGATTTAGCAAGATCACACGCGTTGATGTATTAATTTCAACTCATTAAAATTATATAAGAAGAACTGTTGCGACGGCAACACCGATGGTCGAAAGTGCCTAGCCGTCCC
>NW_027584183.1:0-2146 GCF_028453695.1 Augochlora pura
TCGAGTCGAGTTTCGGTAAGTACGGTAGTCGTAAAGTAATTGCGTTAATCGTCGTTCGTCGGATTTTGCCTATTGTCGATTGATTCGTATGTTTATGGCTTAATAACTAAAGAGGGACGGCTAGGCACTTTCGACCATCGGTGTTGCCGTCGCAACAAGTACAAACAGAAACATACGTCAAAGTTCGAGAGTTCGAAAACTGACATCAATTTTTTACCATCCTAATAGCATCTAATCGGAGCCAAGATCGTATTGGATGTCTTAATAGGGTAGTCTAGTATAGTACTTCCAAAAACTCGATCTTTATTCATTTAATTTTCTGAAAGAAATGAAAAATTAAAATTTCGTTACAGGGCGGAATTATTAATATTATTGTTAACCCCTGGCCATACCTTTTTCTTTAGAATTACTATGAGTAGAATTTCTTCAATCGCACTAATTTCTTAGAAGGAAAAGGAAATTAATATTTATCGTGTGCTTACTATTACTCGAATAAATATTGGTGACAAGAGAATAAAAATTGATTCCCATTCAACCCTTCCGTTACGGCAGTCCAGTCCGCCGAAGGAACGTCACTGAACGGAAACTTGCGATCATTTTGATGACTGAAGTTTATTGCGCAGTGCGTTTTGATGTTTCTTCAACAAAAAACAGTTTTAGGAAATTTTGAGAAGCATCAAGAATCTTTAAGAACTGATTAATCCAATATGTCAATAAAATAAACAGAAAATGTTCAGCTGATAACAAAAAATGTTGTCATCGACTGCAGATGGCACTTGTGTACACATCGTTTCGTTGCCGTATATATGCGGCGTTCGGCGCGAAAGGGTTAAAGGAACGTATGAACATGCATACCTAACAACTTGTTACTAGAAATCTCCATCACGAGTCTGAGTCGTTAAAGTACGGTAAAGGGTTAATGACGCGGTAGTGTGGCCGATATTTTGCCACGTCTACTCGGTGTCGTTCGATATTTAACCCTTTGCACTCAAGTGGCGACTCAGCGGCGCCATTGAAATTGTTGCAACACGTTCCAAAATTATTTTTATAGATATCGGCAAAGCTTAAATTTAAGGAATTGTTGAAAGTGTTGTTTCGGGATGAGCGAAATAGAAATTGCTCTAAGGCAACTTAATTGAAAGATGCTTCCGATTATCGCTCGACTTCACGTTGAGAAATTAATCGCAAGTGAATGTTTAAAGAAATCAGTCAAGTTACAATATAATTTACTTTAATATAAATGTCGGACAAGCGAGGTAATGTTCCGAGAGACAGCGGCTCTGTGTTGTATAGTTGTAGTTGATCGAGTGTTTCTTTTTATTTTTGTCGCACCTTTTATACCAATTTGGTGGACCAAGAGCGCACCAATCAGTGCTTAGCATTATTTTAGAATTTAGACTACCTGCAGCCGCGAAAGGGTCGCATGGTTGCCCCCAAGTTCTGGGTTTTTCCCGGAGTTCGCACGAGCGTCGGCGTATCGCGTGGTTCGTCAGGTATGCCTTTTTATCTGACATACGAATTATTTCTAGCGTCATGGCGATTGTCTTTGTTACGCCGTAGCAAGTGCACTTTGCAAATGCACTACACATTTAGTGTAACTGTTACGTGAGTCACAAGAATTAATTTCACACGCATAGAATAAATTTTGTTACATAAAATGGAAATACTGGAAGCCAGAGATATTATTTGAGATTTTGCAATTGAAATGGCCTCGAGTGCAAAAGGTTAAGAAAACTGGTAAGTTAGTTATGACAAACATAAGAATGACATAACCTTTGACTTAACTCTTTCGCTATTAAGGAAAACGTTAACATAACCTTAATATTATTTGAATGAACTAGTTAGTTATTAAGTAATCGTTTAACACGTTCGTCGCCGACAATTAGACCCTGAAATCCCCACATAATTAAAGCAATTTGATTAATTAAAATGAAACTAAAAAGTTCACATTTATCATAGGGGATGACATTAGAACTCTTTCGCATTCGAAAAATCATAGTCGAATTCATTTTGCTCGAACATATTGCAATAAAAATAAATTTTCAAAATTGGTCAGAAATTAATGTCACCCAGATAGGGGTGACGCGGCGTCGAACGTGTTAAAGTGGAAGCTTATACGATATATAGGGTGGTCTACGCAATTGTT
>NW_027584184.1:0-2145 GCF_028453695.1 Augochlora pura
CTTGCTCGTGGAACATCGAAGAATACGATTGCGACGAATTCCGCGAAACTTGTTTAATTCCCGTCGAGACGATTCCGCACCCGCGCCACAATTTATTCAAGAATTTTCGACGGTTGCAAATCGTCGCTAACGAATCTGAGAATACGGAACGAGAAAATTCCGAGTCGGAAGACAGCGAGTAATTTGCTAACATTTCTGTAATTTTCGCTACTAATTCAGACACCTGGCAAACGCGCGCAATCGTTCGAATTTTCCTAGGAGCATTGCGATTTCCGTCTAAAATTCTTCTATTCGTCCGCAGTGCGCGCCGGCAATACCCTCGCAGTAAATTACATTTTACTGAAGCATTGCCAATGATTTGGAATTCAAATGAATCGGAGAATACAAAATCGGAAAAATTAGTGTCAGAAAATAGCGATCGATTTGTTACTGCAACAACGTAGCTCTGTTTGAAAGCGACTCGCAAACAAATCTCTTTCGTCGTTCTTTTCATCGTCGTTCGCGTCGCGAGCGGACTAGATTATTAGGGAGATTTTTCCCTTTTTTTTTTACGAGCGATCAAACCAGTTCCGGATCACCAAATTTGTCTACGCTTTCGTAAGAACCGTATGAACGCGGCGACGGAAAACCGGAGCGAAAGGGGCAAAACCGTGAGGGGAACCGGCGGTCTTGAACGATTTACGGGAATCTGTGAAATTTGTTTCGTCGATGGACGAGATTGAAAAGCATTAGATCGTGGACCCTAGAGGACAATCGATTCGTTTGTGCAATGGCCCAGATTGTGATTCCAACCGGATTGTATAATAGCGGAACAACTCGTGTTTCCCTGAAACATTTGCTTTTGGTCCTGTGATCGAACTGGACGTTGTGCATCAGTTGTTTGGACGAAATGGAGTGGAAAGAAATTCGGCGGTTCTAAATATTCGCCGGTGTATACAGGGTGCCCTAAAAATGTCTAACAATCTGGAGATCGCGTCTTATTACGTATTAATATCTAACATAGAATATACTTTATATCGAGCAACGTTTTCCTAAAAGTTTTCTCCAAGGCATCGTTAACGAGTCATTAACGAAAAACAGTGACCAATGAGGAGAAAGATCCGCAAGTGCGCAGCAACGAAACAAGGCTTCGTTCATTCTCATTGGCCAATGTTTTTCCTTAATAACTCGTTAACAAAGCCTAGGAGAATATTTTTCTAAAGGAAAAAGTTGTTTCATATGGTCTCTATTAATATTTTATGCTTCCATCTGAGAGTGCGTCGCAGTGAAAGGGTTACGGGTTATTCTACGCGACCGGTTGAAAACGGGAAACTTCGCGGACACAAAATATAATAGAAAAGTTGCGTTTTCGAGGAGCTGCGGAAAGCTCGCGCGGCGCGGATGAAATATGAGGAACAGCCGAATTCTGGAAGCCGCGGAGAGGTCGTTGAAAAAGCGCCGATAAGAGGACGAGACAAAAGATTAGGTCGGGTCCTCGAAACGGAGCTTGATGGAAGCGGCAACAGAAGTACCCCCACGCACATTCTGCATGGAACACACGCTCCTTTCACCGTATAACCCGATTCCGTTGCGCTCGTGTGTGCGAGCGCGCGCGCGAGGACATAGGTATGCGAACCGCTCCACGTGCACGCGTGTGCGTGGGTGACGTCACTAAAAGCTCTCTCGCCGCTAATGCATTTGTGGAGGGAGATTCCCGGGGGAGGAACAGGAGAAGGAACGGCGCCAGTGCCATATCTACGGGGCGTGAAAAATCGATCTTGAAATCATGCCGGCGAATTCGCGGACCGATTGCGACGGATCATCGAGCGAAACGATTGACTTCGAGAGCGTTGACGGCGCGCCCTGCGGACGAATAGAAGAATTTTAGACGGAAATCGCAATGCTCCTAGGAAAATTCGAACGATTGCGCGCGTTCGCGTGATGTCTGAATTAGTAGCGAAAATTACAGAAATGTTAGCAAATTACTCGCAGTCTTCCGACTCGGAATTTTCTCGTTCCGTATTCTCAGATTCGTTAGCGACGATTTGCAACCGTCGAAAATTCTTGAATAAATTGTGGCGCGGGTGCGGAATCGTCTCGACACGAATTAAACAAGTTCCGCGGAATTCGTCGCAATCGTATTCTTCGATGTTCCACGAGCAAGTG
>NW_027584185.1:0-2144 GCF_028453695.1 Augochlora pura
CCATTGTAGATTGTTCTTAATATGTTACTGTTTAGGCCCCAGTTCGCTCGCGCCACCGCTGCTAAGGCGTTGAAAGTTTTCTTGCTTTTTTCGGTTATATATTGTATGTGTGGCATAATGTTCAATCTAGTGCCAAACTTGACGCCTAGGTATTTAACTGTGCTTTTTATTTTGAGAGTTGAGTTGCCGATCTTTACTGTCGGGGGTCTCCTAATATCAAGGAATCCTTCCAGTAAGATCATCTCTGATTTCTTTATGGAAAGTTCTAATTTTTGTTTCAGACACCACTTAGAGATCGTGAGGCATGCTGAGTTAGCTAGTGATTGAAGGTCAGCTCTAGAGTTTCCTGGGATTAGAACTATGAGGTCGTCAGCATAAGCTATTATGCTGTAACCTTGATTGCTTAAAGTGTTCAGGAGCTCATCGAAGATGAGATTCCAGAACATGGGGCCTAGTATGGAGCCTTGAGGGCAGCCTTTGTTGACTGTTTTGGAGACTGTAAAATTTTCTGTAATTATTTCCGCAGATATGTCTGTGAGATAGCTTTGGACTAGTTTGTATAAGTTACGCGGGCAATTCCTGTTCTTAAGGTTATTGAGAATGCTTGGCCACCATACCGAATCGAATGCTCCCGAGATGTCGAAGAGCATACCGATGACATATTTGTCTTTTGTTGCTGTTACGAATTTTCTTAGGTTTACAATGGCGTCTTCCGTGGATTTGCCGGGTTTGAAGCCGAATTGATGTTCCGAAGTGAGCGGGTGGTGATGCAGAAGTGTAATAAGTCTGGATGCTACAAGTTTTTACAGAATCTTTCCTAGGGCAGGGAGTAGAGAGATGGGCCTGTATGAACGGGGGTCGCTCTCGTCCTTGTCCCCTCCCTTTAGTAGGACTCGGATCTGAGCTTGTTTCCATTGTTTGGGAAAGCTACCTTGTTTGAGACAGTTGTTGTATAGTGTGGTTATTTGGACGGGTAGTATTTTCCAGGATTGTTTGACTATTTCATTCTCTATTTGATCGCGGCCGGGAGCTTTGTTTCGCTTGAATTTTTTAATTGCTGTTTCTATCTCGTTACTCTGGAAGGGGGGTGTGTCTTCTGTGTCTGGTGGTATAACTCTTCGGTTTCGAGTGGTCAAATGCCACTTTGTTTCGTTAGTTGTGGAATCGTCAGGTACTAGGTGGTGGAGTAGTTTTTCAGTTGTGTCGTGAAGCAAGGTCGATTGTCTGTCTTCAAATTTTATGCTTTCGCAAGCTTTGTTCGGGGATAGTTTTCTCGTTGCTAGTTTGTAAACCACCCCCTACTCGTTTGAGTTCCCTTCCTTTGTAACGAAATTTCTGCAGCTGGTTATTTTCGCGGATCTGATGGCGGCTATGTACTTGTTTCGCAGAATTCTATATTTGTTTTTCATTGTTTCTCTATGGGAATTTGTCTTAGTTCTTTGGTAAACATGTCTTGCATCAGAAACCTTTTTTCTTAGATCTGAGAGGGTGGGAGTCCACCATGGAACTGATTTGACGTACCGGGTTTTTCGCGGAATTGACTTTTCTGAGGCTGCTATTATTGATTGTTCGATTACCGAGGTTGCGATGTCAGGACTTTCATCTGTTTGCATGAGGTTAGGTGAGTTTGTAAGACTATTGGTGAGACAGTTGCTGAACTTCTCCCAATTTGCTTTTCTAACATTAAACCTGTTATTCCTGGTGGTTCCTGGCGGAAGTCTGTTCGAGTTTACCGTGACTGTGAACGTTATCAGATTGTGATCGCTAGTGGTTTTGCCGTCGTGCACTGTCCAGTTATTGACTCTGTAGTAGCAGCTGTTGCTGGCTAAGGTTAAGTCAATATTGGAGGTACCTCTGGCTGTACTGAATGTCGTGAATTTAGATTGTTTATTTACTACGTAGAGACCATGTTGAGAGATAAAGTCCTCCATCGCCTCACCTCGGGAGTCCGTGCTTTTACTATGCCATAGTGGCGAGCTTGCGTTCGCGTCCATGCAAAAGATAATATTTTGTCCTTTTAGGGTTCTACTGATTTTATCTAGCTGATCTAAGTAAGGTTCGATTTTATCGCTGTACTGGAAATACGCGTTGACTAAGTATAATCTGTCTCCTTTGTAGTTGATTTCTGAGCAGACGCAATGCGT
>NW_027584186.1:0-2144 GCF_028453695.1 Augochlora pura
CCTGCTAGTCCCAGGAACTCGCGAGCATTCTTCACGTTTTTCGGACGGGGGAACATTTTGACTGCTTTTATTTTATCGGGGCAAGGCTTAACACCGTTCTCGCCTATAACGTGTCCGAGGTATGCCACTTCCCGGTGCAAAAAGGAACATTTTGAAGGCTGTAGTTTTAGATTGGCCTCTCGTAGGCGCTGAGAAAGTTTTTGGAATTTAGAGAAATGTTCAGAGAGACTTCGCGCGTAAATAACGATATCGTCGAGGTAGACGAAGAGTTCGGTCCCTTGGAGTCCCGACAAGATGTTATCCATTAAACGTTGGAAGGTCGCGGGCGCGTTCCTGAGACCAAACGGCATTCTTTTAAACTCATAATGGCCATAGGGGGTCGAAAACGCGGTCTTGGGAGCGTCGTCGGGGTGCATCCCGATCTGGTGAAAACCACTCGCGAGATCGAATACGCTAAAATATTTAGCGCTGCCCAGCTGGTCCAATATTTCGAGAATGCTCGGCAGAGGGTAGGCATCCGGGATCGATTTTTCGTTTAGGGCGCGAAAGTCTATTACCATTCGCCACCGTTTATTGCCGTCCGCGTCGGCCTTTTTGGGAACGATCCATAGAGGGCTGTTGTACGGCGATTTCGAGGGTGTTACTATGCCCTGTTCTAACAGTTCCTTCATTTGATTGTTAATTTCCTCTTTATGAATTGGTGGGTAACGGTATTGCTTGACGTGTATCGGAACGTCGTCTGAGGTAGTGATCTTATGTTCTACGGCGCTTGTTTTCCCGAGATGTTCCTCTGGGAGGTGGAAAAGGTCATGGTGCTCTCGGATTATTTCCGTGACATGCGAGCGTTCCTCGGCGCTGAGGTGTCCCGTACTTATCATGTCCAGGACTGCCTCGTAGCGCGAGGACTGAGAATTTAAATTGTAAATAGAATTAGAACGATTTTCATGCTTCGCGGATTTAGAATTTGAAATGAGATTAGCGCGATTTTCCACGGCATCCGCGACCTTTTCGACCTCCACCAGCTCCATGGTCGGCATGGGGAGATCGATCGACTCGCTAGTGGTATTCACGCATTTTATATACGCACGTCCGCCGGAGCTTCTCGCGAGACAATGGGGGATGAGTACACCCGGCGCGAGTTCTCGGCGGCTGAGATAGCCGGTTACGGGACCGACCGTTCTGACCGCGACGCAAGCGGCAGAACGTGGCGCGATTACGCACCTTTCTTGTGAAGAAAAGGGGAACTCGTTCCCGCGCCATACGAGACGCTGCTTTTCATACGAAATTTCAGCTCCTAAGGATAGGAAAGCTGATCCTAGAATCCCGTCTGCAGGGATCGGAAACGTGCTCGGGACCACGTGAAATTCGATCGCGGTATTTGTGATTGTAATTGTCGTTGTTCCGAGGGTTGCGACCGCGCCTTCTGTTATCCCCGAGATGTTTATGCTTGCGCGCGTGTCTATTATCGTGTCCGGCTTAAGGCTCGAAACTTTTATAACATTAGGTTCGGCCCCGGTATCGATCATTATATGCGCGCGTTTATTTAGCTCGGGAAGCGAAAGGTAAATGTGAGGCACGGCCGAGTTTGGCCTTAATGCGATTCTTGAAACTCGTCGTTTTCCGTCGACGTGTTTCCCTCGGTTGCCATGGCCCGAATCGCGGTTCTCGCGTTCCTTGGTGGCTCCTCCCGACGAGCGGACGATGTGGTCGGGAGGTTGGACCCGTTTCCCGACGGTTGTTGACTACGCATCTTATTATTATATTCCCGCTTTCTACACTCGTGGATGTCGTGTCCGGGAGTCTTACAATAATTGCAAAATTTTGCTGGCGCGCGAGGGTGTACCGTGGCATCGTTGTCGCGGCGTGATGGCGGTACATATACATTCTCGCGGGGTCGGTTTGCATTTACCGGAGGCGAGTCGCGATATTGGCCGCGCGGAAATTCGTGTTCGTTTGACACGTACGCACGGTTCTGGCGCGGTGCATCGTAACGAGAGGGGCGGTACGAATCGTAATAACCGTTGACGTGGCCTTGCTGCGATGAGTCACGGCAAGGCGAACGAGGTGGCTCGTACCGACTGTTATTGGTAATTCGATACGGGGACGGCGAGCGGTACATGGGCGACTCGGCGCGAGTGTTTATT
>NW_027584187.1:0-2144 GCF_028453695.1 Augochlora pura
CACGCGTGATCGTGACGCGCGGTGTAACTTAGATCGTTGTCGGCGACGCAAAAGTCCTTCTATAAATCAATGGGAACGATACTGATCTACGATAACATTAGCGGCAACGATTTCCTAGTGGGGTCTCGCTACGCGTCGTTGCATATTTATGGCACCACGGGCGCACCACCTGTCCGGTTACCTCGAAGATGCTGCCGGGAAGGACGAAAAAAATCGGTCGATCTCCGCGGACACGCGGATTATCGGGAACGATCGAGGCTGACCATGATTGTTACTGCTCCCCTGCAGTGCCCCGGCAAACAATGAAGATGACACGGCACGGTATATATAAAGAGTTCGATTTCTGTAGCGGCAACTGCAGTATCCATTTGCTTAGCGTCCCTTCGTGTTTGCGAACGGAAAAGCCGATAAAACGTTTAACATGTTCAAGCTGGCAAGTATAGCTATCATATGCGATTTTACTTACGTTCGTAACTGTGCGTGTTCGCGTGTTTGTGTGCGTGGGCATGGGGCCGTGGTTGTGTATATGGGGTTGAGGATGTGTTTATGGGGTTAAGGATTTGTATATGGGGTTACGGATGTGTTTATGGGGTTGAGGATTTGTATATGGGGTCGTGGATATGTACACGGGATCGTGGATGTGTATACGGTTTATATGTATATGTATAAACAAATTAATTTGTTCATGATAACTTGCCAATTACCGGTTTTTTAAATCTTGACTGATAACTTACCAGTTTACAAATCTTAACTCACAACTTCCTAATTACCAGTTCGCGAATCTTACCTGGTAACTTACAAATTACCTGTTTACGGACCTTGACTGATACCGATTACCAGTTTACAGACATTTTCTTATCTTTTGGACGCGGTACTTCGTTCCCGTTTACGGCGGTGGCGGTTCGCGCGAATCTGAAATGTTAAGCAGCTCGAAACGCGATTGACTTGCAGATTGAAAAATTATCTGGCCGGAAATTACGGCTTCGAATGTGCAGCTGTTAGGAACCTGTTCCCCTGTCTGAACAGCGTCGATTAGTCTTCGACGTTTTTTAACTATTGTTTTGTAATTATTGAAATTATTCGTAATTACTGAAATTATTCAAAAATCTCGGCTTTGCTTTTTCTCGCAGTGGAGAAATTTATTTTTGCGTAATAATTCACAATTAAATTCTTCGACTTTGGATCTTTATAGAAAATGCAAATTTCCTCCGTCGATTGCAAGAAGTAAATGGTTTCCTCTAATAATTTTGTTAATTAAAATATAGCATAAGGATAGCTTTGAATTTTTCTTGCGTCTTCGGAATTTAATAATTGAGCTACTAATTTTTGCCATAATCAAGTAAAATTTCAAAATTATTAATTACGGATTTTTGTTGAAACATCAATGTCCATAAATAAATAAATCCACCGGTTGTAAATTACAGTTTTATGTCGGATCATCAATGTTAATGAGACTGATTTGCAAGATATCGGTTTCTCGTACGCTCATTAGAAGACAGTCAAAGCATACACAGATACCGCAAGCAATTAACAAAGTGTATACTCTTGTGGTATACTGTAGTAAGTGTATACTATACTTTATCGCCCATTACACTTTATGTAACGTTTCTGTAACATAGAACTGGCCGGGCAGAGATTCTGTGATTATCGTGTCTCAGGCGAGACCGGCGCTCTCGATCTGCCCGGGAGCACAATTTACATACCGATCGCACGAACATCGTCAAATACGCAAATAACGGGCTCGGCGCGGCGAGAATCGGACCTCGTAAATCTGCCATCGGCCGCGAGTTAATTGAATAATCGATGGGCACGCGATGTTCGATTCCGTATGATCGGTCACGGATTAACGTCGACGGACGGTTACAACCGTGGAAAAACTGAGTTTCCACCTGAGATCCTGAGTTAACCGTGGATAATTCGAATAAAACTTGAATAATTCGAGTAAAATTCGAATAACTCAAATAACTCGAATAACTTGAGTAAAATTCGAATAACCCAAATAACTCGAATAATTCAAAAAATTCCCGGAACTAATATAGAATCGAAAACAATGGGAAAACGTTATCGAATCACAGAGATTGAATTTTGGCCAGAGGGTAACGGATATCCAGGCCGCCGGTGGACGGACGAGGGTTAACAAATCA
>NW_027584188.1:0-2143 GCF_028453695.1 Augochlora pura
AGAGAAAAATTGCGAGAGAAGAAGAGAGATAAAGCGAGAGAAAAAGAGAGAAAAATTGCGAGAGAAGGAGAGAGATAAAGCGAGAGAAAAAGAGATAGTAGGAGAGAAGAATAGGGAGAGACCGCGAGTGACAAAGAAAGAGGGTGGGAGAGAAAAAGAGAGAGATCGCGGGGGTAGAAAAAGGAGAAATCGCAAGAGAAAAAGAGAGATAGGCCAGGAAAGTAATAAAGAGAGACGGTAGGAGAGAAAAAGAGAGAATAGGAGAGAAGAGAAGGGGGAAATCGCGAGAGTAGAAAAGAGAGAAATCGCGAGAGAGAAAAAGAGAAAAAACACGAAATATAAAAAGAGAAAAATCGCAAAATAAAAAGAGAAAAATCGCGAAATAAAAAGAGAAAAATCGCGAGATAAAAAGAGAGAGAGAGACGCCAAGAGAGAAAAAGAGAGACTAGTAGAGAAGAAAAGAGAGAGAGATCGCGATAGAAAAAGAGAAATCGCGAAATAGAAAGAGAAATCGCGATAGAAAAAGAGAAATCACGAGAAAAAGAGAAAAATCGCGATATAAAGAGAGAGAGAGAGAGAAAAAGGTGGAGAAAGATAGCGATGGAAAAAGAGAGAGAGAGAGAGCCGCGAAAGAGCAGCCGCAATATCGATTCACGACGTTCACCGTGCCGGGTTCTTGCTTATGATTTCTCTCGCCCCGGAACGCTCCTGGTAATACGAGTCCGCCGAACAAATCCGATAATTCCGCCGCAAGATTCGTGCCTGCAATAACCAGTAAATTTTTCCCTATTTCCCTCCGCCCCTCTCTTATACATGCTGGATCCCCTTCCCCTCTCCTCTCTTCCTCCTCCGCCACCCTTTCGCGAACGCGCCATCGCTGCAGCCGTCGCAGCATCCTCTCTCTCTCTCTCTCTCTCTTTTCCTCTCTTCCGATTTGAAATTACGAGTCGACGTGGTTAATGGAAAAAAGAAGCAAGAGAGAGAAGAGCTTCCGAAAGGCACGTAGAATCAAGGGTGGAAAATAGTTGTGACATCGGTTGCCATTTTTCAGATAGCGTTCTTGTGTATAGATGGTTAAATTGGGGCGTTAATAATGCGTTGAATTTGTGGAATTGTTTTTTTAAATTAGGAGACAAGAGTGGGTGGTTTCATTTTTATTATTTTAAATTGGTGGGTGGCATTATTTTTATTTTAAATTAGTAGGTGACCTTATTTCTAGTATTTGAAATTAATAGGTGGCACTATTTTTATTATTTTAAATTAGTAGGTGGCACTATTTGTATTATTTTAATTTTATTATTTATTATTTCAAATTATAGAAAGTGTACAGAGTATATAGGTATGGAATATGTAAAATTGTATTTAAATTAGTGGAAAGAAGCAATTGAAATTACATTTTGCGGTTTTATGAAAGATATAGAATATTTAAATATAGGATACATTGAATCATTTTTAAATCAGTGGAAACTAAGAGAGAAAAAAGAGAGAAAGTAGCATAGACGTCGAGAAGATCGAAAAAGGGGGAGGCAGCTGAAAGGAAGAGTGCGGGCGTAGAATTCATCGAGAAGGGTCAAGTGAGCGAAAGAAGAGTAAAAGGAAGAGTGGCGTGTATCGAGGGGGCGTAGATAGAAGAAGCGAACTCAGAAATCCAGAGAAAGAGAAAGAGTAGAACATAGAAACGGGATCTCTGCAGAAAAGGACGCAGAGGGCATCGGTCAAAGCGAGATCAATAGAGCTCTGTAAGAGATTAAGAGCCAAGAGAGAACGAGACGATAGAGAAGTTCAAAGAGTGGTAGTAAGGGGGTAGGAAAACGAGCGAATAAAATTCGCTTGCATCGAGGGGTTGTTTAAAGGGATAAATAAATCGAGGAGGAAAGACGGCGGAGAATCCAGCGACAGGAACCAGGAAAATTAGAGAGGAAGAGAAAACAGTGTATGTATCCACTATGTAGAGAAAAAGCGAGAGAGAAAGAGAGACAAGAAGCTAAATAGAGATAGGTAGACAGAGACAGGTAGATATAAAAGGAGAAAAAGCGAGAGAGAAAGAGAGATTGACAAGAAGGTAACAAGAGATAGGTAGATAGAGACAGGAATAAATATATAAAGTAGTATCTTCACTACTTCATAAAACCCATTTTGAATA
>NW_027584189.1:0-2143 GCF_028453695.1 Augochlora pura
CTCAACAGTCATCGGAATTCTTCACGAAATATGCTTTGGGCTTGATTATCTATGAAAACGACATTTCAACTGATGACATGGCAGTTTCTGCAGGTGTTACGATGAAATACAGTGAAAACAAGTACTTTGCACCAGAAAATAAAATACATGATATAGGTTATTACATTGTAGCAGAGAAATCTCAATATTCATCGGTCTTCTTCTCGAAATATGAATTCTGCTTGATTATGTATGAAAACGACATTTCCGTTGGTGACATGGATTTTTCTGCAGGTGTTACGTTGATATTCAATGAAAACAAGTACTTTGCACCAGAAAATACACTACATGATGTTGGTTATTACATTGCAGTAGGGAAATCTCAACAGTCATCGGAATTCTTCACGAAATATGCTTTAGGCTTGATTATCTATGAAAACGACATTTCAACTGGTGACATGGCAGTTTCTGCAGGTGTTACGATGAAATGCAGTGAAAACAAGTACTTTGCATCAGAAAATGCAATACATGATGTTGGTTATTACATTGCAGCTGAGAAATCTCAACATTCATCCCTATTCTTCTTTGAAATATGATTTAGGCTTGATTTTGTATGAAACCGACATTTCAGCTGGTGACATGGCTATTTCTGCAGGTTTTACGTTGGAATTCAATTAAAACAAGTACTTTGCACGAGAAAATACAATACATGATGTTGGTTATTACATTGCAGTAGGGAAATCTCAACAGTCATCGGAATTCTTAACGAAATATGCTTAGGCTTGATTATGTATGAAAACGACATTTCAACTGGTGACATGGCAGTTTCTGCAGGTGTTACGATGAAATGCAGTGAAAACAAGTACTTTGCACCAGACAATACAATACATGATGTTGGTTATTACATCGCAGCAGAGAAATCTCAACATTCATCCTTATTCTTCTTTGAAATATGATTTCTGCTTGATTATGTATGAAACCGACATTTCAGCTGGTGACATGGCAGTTTCTGCAGGTGTTACGATGAAATGCAGTGAAAACAAGTACTTTGCACGAGAAAATACAATACATGATGTTGGTTATTACATTGCAGCAGAGAAATCTCAACATTCCTCGGTCTTCTTCTCGAAATATGATTTAGGCTTGATATGTAGGAAAACGATATTGCAGCTGGAGACATGACTGTTTCTGCAGGTGGTACGTTGAACTTCGATGAAAACAAGTACTTTGCACCAGAAAATACAATACATGATGTTGGTTATTACATTGCAGTAGGGAAATCTCAACATTCATCGGTATTCTCCTTGAAATATGATTTTGGCTTAATTATGTATGAAAACGACATTTCAACTGGTGACATGGCAGTTTCTGCAGGTGTTTCGATGAAATGCAGTGAAAACAAGTACTTTGCACCAGAAAATGCAATACATGATGTTGGTTATTACATTGCAGCTGAGAAATCTCAACATTCATCCTTATTCTTCTTTGAAATATGATTTAGGCTTGATTATGTATGAAAACGACATTTCAGCTGGTGACATGGCTATTTCTGCAGGTGTTACTTTTAAATTCAATGAAAACACGTACTTTGCACCAGAAAATACAATATATGATGATGGTTATTACATTGCAGCAGAGAAATCTCAACATTCATCCTTATTCTTCTTTGAAATATGATTTAGGCTTGATTATGTATGAAGACGACATTGCAGCTGGAGACATGCCTGTTTCTGCAGGTGTTACGTTGGAATTCAATTAAAACAAGTACTTTGCACGAGAAAATACAATACATGATGTTGATTATTACATTGCAGTAGAGAAATCTCAACAAACATCGGAATTTTTCACGAAATATGATTTAGGCTTGATTATGTATGAAAAGGACATTTCTACTGGTAACATGTCCGTCTCAGCAGGTGTTACGTTGAAATGCAGTGAAAACGAGTACTTTGCACCAGAAAATACAATACATGATGTTGGTTATTACATTGCAGCGGAGAAATCTCAACATTCCTCGGTCTTCTTCTCGAAATATGCTTAGTCTTGATTATGTATGAAACCGACATTTCAGCTGGTGACATGGCTATTTCTGCAGGTGTTACGTTGAAATTTAATTAAAACAAGTACTTTGCACGAGAAAATACAATACATGATGTTGGTTATT
>NW_027584190.1:0-2143 GCF_028453695.1 Augochlora pura
GGCAATTCCGTTGTCGAGTGGGGCCCATCGTGGTCCCAGAATGTCGAGGTTCGCGCGTGTAGCACGCTCGTGGACGGGTCAAGACCCCGAAGAGCAACGCAAGTGAAGAGAAAACCCGTTCCGAATATATTGCTCTTATTGTTCCGGTGGGCGGCTTGCTTGGACAGCGATAAACCAGAATAAAAAGGGAGCGCGACACGCGTGTGCATCCTCCACTCGACTGCGATACTCTGTGTGTGTGTGGGATCGGTAGTGCAGCGAATAAAAAGAAGCTCCTGGGAAAATGTAAAATTGCTGCATATTGTCAAATCCCTTTTTATTTATTGTTTTATTTGCTATGTGTTGAACGTGCCGCGTTTTCTTTCTGCGACGCTAAGTTCCGTGCGATGCTACGTTCACTTGTTGTGAACCTTCTTTGTTTTATATGTGCTACTCTCTATTCTGTTCTAAATAAAACCATGTGTGTCTTACGGCCTGTGTAAAAATCCTTTTTAATCGAAGCGATCCACAACCCAAAAAACATCACTATGTGAGGTCTGATAATTTTTATAGAATTTTTTAACGATCTGTGGAAAATTATTTAATAATTTCTGAGTTCGTTAAGTATTTTTAGAATGGAGAATTTATTAATAATATTAATTGTGAATTGTGCATTGAGAATTGAGAATTGAGAATTAAGAAATGAGAATTAAATATTGAAAATTAAGAATTGAAAAATAAATATTGAGAATTAAAAATTAAGAATTAAATATTGAAAATTAAGAATTGAGAATTAAATATTGAAAAGTAAGAATTGAGAATTAAATATTGAAAATTAAGAAGTGAGAATTAAATATTGAAAATTAAAAATTAAGAATTAGAAATTGAAATCCGAATACTAATAATTCAGTATTTAAAATTGAAAATTGGGTACTAGTAATTGAGTATAGAAAATTGAAAATTGAGTACTAATGATTGAGTTATTGATTATTGAAAATTGAGTTATAATAATTGAGTGTTGAAAATTGAAAATTGAGTACTAATGATTGAAAATTGAAAATTGAGTACTAATGATTGATTATAGAAAATTGAAAATTGAGTACTAATATTAGAGTACTAAAATGGACATTTTATGGACATTTTAATGTCGTCAAAAAAATGTCTTAATTCGTATCACAAGTCGTTTCTAAGCCATTCATAGGACATTCGCTACTTCGTTTCTTTAAGACATGCTACAGTCGTCTTTGAAACATTTAAAAATATCCTAGTATCTCCTAATTACGTCTAAACCTATTACAAAATCAAAGGGTTAATCATCCAATATACGAAGTGTATAATAACCTAAAATAGTCATTTATTTTGCTAGTAAATAACCTATCAAAAGTAAGAAACGATCATACAAGCATTCATGCAGAAATAATTCGCGTCGATCATTGATTAAGACAGATTCCAGTTTCCAATTGGATTTCCTGATACGATGATCATTTCGAGGGGTGGGTTATCAGGGGTGGTGGCTTCCAATTCTTCTTGCATCAGTCCGCGCGGGTGGCAAGGTTCCCAGGTCACCGACACTCTCTTCCTGTCGAGCAGCAAATTACCTCCCATCGGCGAGAAATATCGCCGAATCGACGGAATCCGAAGACCAAGGTCCTTGTTACTGCCACACACTAGCTTAGGACACCGGCCTCCCTTTGCTGACGAATCTCTGCCACGTGAATACGGCCTTTGTGAGATATACTGTGACCTTTCTGTAGGGGATATGAATGAAGATAAGGGTTGAATTTGGAAATGGACAATTGGAGTAGAGGGGATACGATTATTTGACGAGGCTTGGTGCTATAGTTGATGTATTGTTAAGATTTATTGTTGAAAAGTCCTTTTTATAGACAATATAGGGTAGACAATTTTAACAACAATTGATTTATATATAATAATGTTGTCGAAAATTATTGTTAATAGCTTGTTTTTATAGTGAAATTATTGTCTAGGTTTTGTCGAGATTATGTCGAGGTTATGTTAGAGTCATATTAAGATTATATTAAGGTTATTTCAAGATCCTCTGTCAAGATCATGGCTAGGTTATGTCAAGAACCTCTCTTAAGACTATGGCTAGGTTATGTGAAGATCATGGCTCAAAATCATGTGGAGGTTATGTCAAGATCGT
>NW_027584191.1:0-2142 GCF_028453695.1 Augochlora pura
TAATATTATAATAATTTCTTCTACATCGAAATAAAAATAAATTTTGTTAATTAAATTATTAAAGTATAAAAACAAAGGTAAGTAAAGACAATACAGGAAACAGAAATTGTCCGGTCCTATTAGGAAAATTATCAACTACGAAATTATTAACTAATCGCCATAGCATAAAAGGAGCGATAATATAAAGAGTTAAAAACAAGCAAGTGCTAATCTACGCAACGCGAAAGGTGGGGTAATGCAAAGGGTTAAAGGACCCTGGGCTATCCAGGATTTCTTAACGCGCTCCGCTTGTATCGCGAGGCGCTCTTGCAACAAGAAGGGGGGTTGGGGTGAAGGGGAAGATCGGTTCCTCCACTCGATGTTCCCTCGACCCACCGTACCCCCCCCCCCCCACCCTCCCGTACTTCCAGCCCCGTGGCCAACAGCAATGCACCGTAATATCGTTCCACGTGGCATTCCACGGGACTCTTTCCTGCTCAACCCAGAAATATTGGATTCCGTCACGAATTTGAATTTCCCTTCGCGGACCCGAGTCCGCCACGGCCCGGTTATCTCTTATCCAACGATGGTCCCTCTGTTTTCTCTCGTCTTTCACTCTTTCGCTTTCTCGCAGCTCTCGCTTCTCCTCCTCTTACTCTCTCGAACAGAGTTTCATCGGCGACGAGATCTCGATACTTGCTAGCGAAACATTCTACGGGAAGAACCACGCGAGAGTTTCAAATGAAACCCTCCTACCCCCACCCCCTTGCCCCTGCCCCCCCGGGTTTTATTCGCCGAGGTACGACCGTTCTGCTTTACAGGTCTGTTTGGCGCTTCGCGCATGCCGACGCGAAGAATTTCGAACTTCCGTGGAAGAACGGGGGGTGGACTCGGAAGGGAAGTCTTAAGGATGTAGACGGTTTAGCGAAATTGACATACCTGTCTCAGACTCGAAATATTGCAGCGACTGTAGCTCTCGATGTAACTTGGAAGTTGCGTATAGATTTTCACAGTAATGTATAGATTTTTTATAGGAATGTATAGATTTGCATAGAATTTTATTTAGAAATTCATTGGTTTTATGTGGCAAACTTTTTCATCGAATAAAAAGTTCTTTGTCAATTTTATTGTTGCAATTTTTTACCGTACGATTACTGTGCTATGTAATTTTTTCCGCCAGCTTATCGCTGACGCGTACCAATTAAAATAATTTGTATACAAGACACTCGACACGTCTTACGTTGACATAACCTCACTTGGTGGAAAAACTCGTCGTCCGCTAAGGGTTGAAATACCAGACTAAAGTAACAAGTACCTTGCCAATGGCACGTGACTACAGAAACGCATCGATTTATTGCAATAAAAATCGCATTTAAAGTATGAGTTTGAATACTCTGCATAAACTATAGATAATTTCAAGAATTACATTTAGCCAACAATATTTCGAATTAAAAGACCTTTAGATCACACACTTTTCGAATATTAGACTCGTCGAGAATTTGAATACTTTGGCCGATCCGCGACGAACTGTCAGAACGGTGTTTTCCCGTCACGATCTTCGAGGAGAGAGAAAGAGAGGGAGAGCCGGTTGACGCATTATTGCATTCCGTCCCTTACAGTCTACCGTCGTAACGGCGAACTTAAGACGCACAGTGTCATTAAGCGATTCCCTTTTGTGCCAGTGTTCCGGGAGCGGGCGGGGAAAGGCTGCGGACGAGCAACTAGTTATTCGATACACCCTTCGCCGCGGAAGGTTCTCTCTCTCTCTCTCTCTCTCTCTCTCTCTCTCTCTCTCTCTCTGCTCTGCTCTCCGCCTTTGAAACGTGTCCTCAGACTTCGGGAATTCATACTGGTAACAAAGTACAGCCGAGTTACTACGCGTCGCGAGACGATTACTCGCGAGAACATTACACGGGGTACCTCGGCGCGCCCTTTGACAATTTCGAATTAACGAAGGCGTCCCGCTTAACGCTTTCGGAAAAAGCGAGTCCTTCGCTTACATAACTTTGGCATAACTTTGACATAATTTTCACTTTGACATAACTTTTACACAACTGACATAATTTTCACATTGATATAACTTTGACATAATCTCTCGGCGCTGACATAACATTGACATAACTTTGACATAATCTCATGACTTTGGCATAACTTTGACATAAT
>NW_027584192.1:0-2141 GCF_028453695.1 Augochlora pura
AGAATTTTTGTCGGTAAAAAATAAGCTACGAGAAAAACGGAAAGTGGGAAATTGAATAATCGGATGATAGAAGAATTTACAGAAAGTCAAATGACCGACAGAAATAACAATAAATGTAAGAATTAGAAAAGTAAATTTTCAAAAGGGGTCATTTGACCCCTCTTGGTACGTTTAGTGTTAATATATAAAATTCTAATATAAAAATAGTAGAAAGTAGAATTCTTACCAATTGCATCTTTTTTACCATCTTTAATTCAGTAGGTCTTGCATGAAATCTGAACTGCACGAAGTCTGACTCGTTGTTATAGCGTGAAGGGTTAAGCGAGTTACCGTCCGCATTTTCCCGAGCGTTTCGCGTCAATTCGCCGCCCCTTCTTACCGCTGTTCCGAGTGCTTCTGTATTTTTTTTCTCTTCTAAAAACGCCCTTCGCGTTTCACGCGCCCCTGAACCCCGCCGGCTCCGCGCAGGTAGCACTCTCTCTCTCTCTCGAGAGAGAGAGGCGTCTAATTTTTTAACGTAAGAGAGCAGGCCGCGCGACGATTACCGTCGAGGTCTCGTCATCCCCTACGCGACGTCATTACAGTCGGATGAAACATCCGCCCTTAAGTTCCGTTCGTTTCCACCATTTCCCATCTCCTCCTCGCCCCACCCCTCCCTCTCGGCGGAAACGCGGAGCTCGCGGAACACAGACGCTCGCGGAGGAAGTTATTTCGGCTCGCGACTAATGGCCTCGGCCGAATTCATATTTCTCGGCAGGATATCATTGCAGGGTTAACCCTTTGAGAAGCGATTCTGCGACTCGTCTGACCGATATGCGCCCTTTGCACCTTCGATTACGCCGTGACGTAACTTGTTATAATTTTATACAACAATCGTCCAATAAAAACTTAATTTATATAATTTATTCATATACACTTTCATTCCTGGGACCATCACTTTCCAGCCATCGATAAACCATAGACCTTGAACAAAAATCTTTTCGGCTACCATAGAACTGAGATGAAGACAAGATAAAAGAATTAAAATTGTCGATTATAAATTTTATAAATTGTCGACAGGCTCGTAAACTACCCTTCGCCAGAACTTTGCGCTCGAGCAGCGCATTAACGAGGCGCGTTCGATAAAAATGTCGGCGACAAAATTCCGAGGGGGAGGGAGGGGGACGCAGTATCGTTTGTCATCGAATAAACAACGTCTCTTTTTATTCCCTATTTTTTTTTTTTGGTGGAAGCAATAAACTTTTGGGAACGGTCGGCGAAAAAACATGTCACCGTTTCTGTTCGATGGATATCGGCAGACTTTGCGCGACGGAGCGTCATCGATTCTGTTCCAGCTGAAAATAGACTTTGCGCGGAAACGCCACGCCGCGGAGCGCAGATTTTTGGGCATTATATAAAAATATCGCAAAATTACTGTTCAGTGTTAATATCTGAATTTTCAGAACAAATGTCGTTGCTTCGGTTTCGTTAAAATTATTGGAATTTGTGCGAAGATGTCAGAAAATTTCTTCTCGAATAAAAGTCCACGTGATTACAGATATTAATTATTATATCGAACAAGATCGTTGAAACAAACAACGGCAAACATTTCTAAAAATTTAAACGAAGACTCTAATAAAAATAGACGCTTCAACGAACCATAAGAAAACCGCCATAGAACATTAAAAACGCCATGATTCGTTTCAGCAGGCGCGGACGTCATTTCATCTTCGTTCGCATATTCCAATTCGACGGCGCTTTTATTTCCATGGTGGACGACGGCGAGTCGAAAAAAACCCGGGGAGAGGGTTCGTCAGAGAATTGATGAGCTCTCCGGCCCGGCAGGATCCGTTCGGTTCTCTATTTCCATGCGGCACACCGAAACGGGGTGGCGGGTCGAGCGCGGCGTCGCGGGGATTTCGACATTTCTGATAGGGTTCGCCGGCGCGTCGGCGACCGACTGAAACACCCGACGGGCGACGGGCGGCGACGAGAGTTGTCCTGGAAAATCTTCAATTAGCATTCATAACAGCGTCCCGATTCAAAGGATCGCCGCCCGAATGCAAACAGCCGCGTCGCGCGGACCCCGCGCCGCTCCCGGTGGGTGCATTTAGAATTTGTGATTTCATCCCGCCGCGACCCGGCCCCCGTGCTCCCCTCCC
>NW_027584193.1:0-7228 GCF_028453695.1 Augochlora pura
GGGGTGGGCGGGGACCGGCCAGCGCCGATAATATCGCTTTAGCGACACAAAATGTCCCCATTATCATGCGAAATGAACTTCGGGCTGATTCCAAATGGTATAATAAAGAGCCCGAAGTTTGGCATCGCTCGTTTTTTACTGGTTCACCGTAGAGCGAGCATCTCTTCATCCAGAAGGGGCCAGGCTCTCGAGCGCGCGCTCGTCGAGACCAGGGTGTCCGCCCGCGTCGGGAGCCAACGATCTCTCTCGGGCCGTCGCTGCCGAGCAGAAAATTGCGGAAAGTGCGCAACTCTGCGGACCATAGGCGACGACATAACCGTACAATTTCGGGGTCAAACGAACACGAGCGTCGCCGCCGCCGCTGTTGAATAAAACCGCTGCCGAACCCCTTCGTACACCCTCGCCGTGCCGCGCCGCGTCTTTCTAGGCTGGCCGGAACCCCCGTGTTCGAACTTTTTAATGGAAATAACTGCATCGACGAGGTATGCCGAAAGGTGAACTACTAACTAACGGGTCTTCCAATAAGAGTCATGGAACTTTAAATGGTCGCGACCGCCATTGTTCCGTCGTTCCACGGAATTTTTATTCCGCCTCCGTCTGGTATTTGGTCGCCTCGCCCAGCTGGAAATAGATCGGCCTGATAAAGAATCTTCTTCGTCCTCTGGCGAGACAATGTGTGTATTTGTTCGACGAGTAATAAATACTGTTAATTAACCCTTTGCAGTCGGAGCCATTTTAAGTGGAAATCCAAGATATTTGTTTAGGCTTGTAGCGTTGCCATTTTATACAACTTGGGGCATTTTATATATTATGGAATTGCATTTCGTGATTCGTGCAACAGTTGACAGCTCTTAACAATTTTCTATATATAAAGAAATATGATAAAAATTTATTTTGAAACGTGTCATGATCATTTTTAGCGGTGCCTTAGCGACCGCAAAGGGTTAACACTTTATCGACCGGTAGCCTATAAATCGGCTTTTCTCTCCGATCGGTAGCCTGTGAATCGGTTGCCATAGAAACCCTTAATTTGTTATCTATTATTGAGATAAACGTGTTAAATTGTACTACAAGCTTCTATATTATTATATAAATTTTTAAATATTAAATACCCTTCGCGAATAACAAGATAAATAAAATCGAAATAGAAACGAAAATTTATACGACCGGATGACCGGTCGATAAAGTGATAAAAGGAAAAAAATAACTAGAAAAAAAATAAATAAGGCTGTATATAATAATATTGTACAGAATAAAATATATACATATAATAACAATATATTATAGCTATATATTAAGGTTAATAAATATGTGGATTTTTAATTTCCCACATACATTTAATTTTCATACCTAAACAAGAAAATCGTCTATCTTAAAATAAGTCTACCAGAAATTATATACTCAAGAATCTCCTATTTTCCGCACGTTCCATAATTCTGGGACACCTTGTACAAAAGGCAGATCGTATTTTTTCTACCGTACTTACTGAATTTCATCAGCACTGCAAGAGAGTTACTCTTTCCTCTCATAATGTACTTTAGAACGATACTTGTAAAGTAGCCCGTAAAGTAGCTCGAAAAGCGGCTCGTACGAACGACGAGTACAAGTCTTTCGCATTTGTAAAAATTTCCGAGCATCTAATTTCGCCATCCGATATCACAGACATATTTTTCCACGCTCTCTGCGCAAGATATCGTGTTTCCTGTAAGGACCCGTCCGAAAAGTATTCGATGAAATCACTCGGACACGCGTATTTTGACATAGTTTGTTTCAACATCGTCAAATGGACGTCACGAGAATCTGCTGAAAGCAAAAGCCATTTGCGCGAATCAATAGAGTAGTGAACTGTGCGGGCTTTACAATGGTCTAACACACGGCCGTATTCCAATAACAATTTATTTCACAACAGGCAGCAAGCACGAAAGTGTTGATAGATTATAAATTGATTTACAGCCGACCGCTGTGTAGTTTCGCGATTGTCATCGAGCCTGCAAAGAACGACCGATACACAAAATATTCCCTTGCAACAATGATACTCGAATGTCGAACAAAATCTAATGGTAATATAGTGAAACTTTCGCGGTATAGTGGATGCTGCATCTGCACCGATTGTAGAAGGAGAGAAGTGAAATGTGTGCAGAAAATATGTGGAAGGTGGATGAAAATTTTCGAAAAATAGTGCACTGTAATAAAATATGAAATAATGCAAAATAATATATAGTGTGATTGTTGAAGATAATCTTTAATATTTTCTAACAATAAGGACGCACCATGATTTTCCTCCGATTAGGCGTCGCGCCCTTCGTTTGTTCTTCTTCTTCCGTTTTCTGTGTTCACTTTATAATATTCTTAGTGTTTTTATAATAAATAATTATGTATATTAATAAATAATTTTTATGTTACGCGATTCTTTTGTTAATCAAGATATACCAACTTTGTTTCATTTGAACGTAAATCAAATTTTTGAAAAATAGTGCACACTAATAAAATAAGAACTAATGGAAAATGATATAGTATACAATACGTTCAATCGAATTATCATTTTATTCTGTTTTTATGTTGTGCGATCGTTTTGTTATTTAATCGAATTATTATTTTCTTCTGTTTTCATGTTACGCGATTTTTTTATTAATCAAAATAAATACCAAGTTTATTTAATTCGAAACGCAATGAAATTTTTGGACAACGCGGATCTATTTGTTCTCTGAAATCCAGCGCCTGAAAGAGTTAAAGGACGCGGCGATCTCGCCGACCACAAGGGGGTCGCGCGACGTCGGTCTGGCGAAGAAAGCGGCGGCACGTTAAAGACTCGGCCATCAATCAAGCTTTAACGGACTAAGTAGGCACGTCCTTGAACTTTGAACGTCTGGTCTCCCGGGTTCCTTGGCACCGCGGAAAGTAGGTGGTCTTCGCCGGCGTTGTTCGGCCGGCACGGATCGATCGGGAATACCGTAGAAAACGAGACTTACGGGTGTCGCTGGGTAATCCTTCGCAAATCCTGACGGCATGATATGTACATGTCTCACGTAGGAGGCGTCCATCTTGATTCGCGCGACGCGAATTTTTACGGAGAAACCAGATGTCGTAATCCGTAAATACACGACACATCGGTCGTCGCTTGGAATATTTAAGAGGGACCCTCGTAAAACGATAATGCCGACGAATGGCACGGGGTGTGGGGGCCCCTCGCTGAGAAACTGGAGGGTTCGCGAAAGCCGTAACTCGTTCACTTTCAATTTTCTTTGTTCGGTATTGTTTCTATATAAAATCGATCGATTTCATTCGTGAATACAGCGAAATATGTCTTTTCTTTCGCGATACTTTATTATTGTTAAATTTAGTGAACAGAGATTTTATGCAATTATGACAAAATTTTGTGGTTGTAATTTAACCCTTTGCACTCGATCAGTTTTAGTTGTGAATATAAAATTATTTGATGAGAGGGATTTCCATTTTGTGTGGCAAAGTGCAGTTCAAGTTATGATATTAAGTCCTGTAATTTATATAACAATTACGCTTTTAACAATATTTTAAATATAAACTTTGATTGTATAAATATTATCTTGGAATGCAGTATAATAATTTTAGTGACGCCTCAGAATCATTAATTGAGTACAAAGGGCTAAAATAGAAAAGAGATCGAAAAACATTTTTGAATGTTAATTTCTCAATCTATTATATTAAAATGAAGAGAAGAATCCAGTTATTATTTAATTTCTATTGCTTACAAGTACTTGTAGTTACAATTGTAATTACAAGTTACAGACAATTGTTATCTTGCTTGAAACTTTACAGTCTCATTGGTCGTTAAACTCTTATACAATTTATTATTAAAAGTTTCTCAGTAGTGGTATAAAATCGTTCCACTGCAACTCTGCACTTCTGATATCTTTTTATTTGCTTTCCTTTTGTAAGTTATATCTGCCGAATCATTTCTACAATTATTATTGGCGATGTCTATAACAATTTTAAATTTACATAAGCAATTTTTAAAATACATTTTGCAAGATGCTAATGCATTTAAGTTGCATAATTACAACGATTTACGTTAGAGTACAGAGTTAATCAAAGTGGCCTCTGAAATAAATTATTTATTATTCAGTGACCAAAAAATTTTTATCGTTTCACGATATTATTCTTAATTATCAGGGAAAGTTAATATAAATATAAAATGTTAAATTATATCAGGTGCCTTTGACACTTAAATTTAAGATTTTTCAAAAAGTGGAATTAATCGATTCTATTAATAAAAAGTCGATATTATATAAAATAATAAAAATATCCATCGATCATAGTTCCAAATAATATAACAAAAAATGATAAAGACACGTGTTCGCCCAAGTTATCTTTGCGTTATATGATTCAATAATGCAGTGATTCCTGCACAAAATCCACGGGGATTTAGTTCTTTCAATTCGCGAAGACATTTCTGCAATTCGGCGCGATATTGAATTTCGATTCTGATCCAGGCGTATGAAGTCAATGCATTTTAAATCGGTAATGGAATATCCATTTCTTCCGAAAGTATTACGTTGTCTTCGAAATAGTATTAGGTTGTCCGAAGAAAGTTCTCTTCGCGAAGCGTGCTTTTTGATCGTTCGTTCAAACAAAAAGCGCAAA
This sequence comes from Augochlora pura, assembly GCF_028453695.1. NCBI lineage: Eukaryota > Metazoa > Arthropoda > Insecta > Hymenoptera > Halictidae > Augochlora > Augochlora pura. Next base: position 4,621 of record NW_027584193.1, read on the forward strand.
CTGTGCACTGCCGTCTTTTTATCCATGTTTTCTTGCTCTCTGTGTTGTCTTTTGTTTGACATGACCAATTTAGAGATACGTTTTTTAAAATTATAAAACAATAAATTGAATTTGCGAATTCTGTTGTTTCTTTCATTTGTTATAATATATTTAATATGGTAATAGTTCGCAAGCACACAAAATTTAAGAAAAATATACAAAAGAGAGAACGAGTTAAGATTATAAAAAATTGTTAAAAAGTCATTGCAACCCATCCGTGGTAGTTTTAATATTAATACAATAATTGACTATGTAATATTATATATTATATATATGTATAGTAGTGACTATAAGCAAGTATATACAATCTTTAATCCCCTCTATAATGTGACATCGACAAAAACTGACGCAAAAATGATAAAAATAACTTAAAAAGTTTTATATAAATTTTATATAATTTTAGTCTCAATATGACCTTCATACATCCTTCTCCTTATCATCTACAAATAAACTAATATCATCAGAACGCGCCTCTCTCAATAATCATTTATTTTATCCCAAACATTCCTTACTACGAGTAATAACGACGATATTAAATATAAATCAAACGCAAATGTAGATAAAAATATATAACATACAATTTTATATATTTTGATCCATCCCATATAATTTTTAAATACGTATACCATTCGAACGAATCATTTTCGATCTCAACTTTATCCAAACATTTCTCATCTATACATGTACTATACTGTGTAACCTCGGTGACACATAGTACAAGCTACGTTCCATCCCTTCCGGACACCCCGTATAAACGAGATTGTACAGTGGTCCTCAAAACTCTTCAAGATCCATGGAAAATCTGAAATCTCGAGTTTCTTCGATCGCTCGATGGGGTCGTTGAATTCGCCGTGGCCACCGTGTCCAGCATAATCCCCGGCAAATCCTGGTACTCTATGGTGCAAAAGGGGTCTCTGTGGCGTCGCGGTTCTATAGTGAGAGCGAGAGAGACAGAGATGGCTAGATAAAGAAAGGGAGACAGAGAGAGAGAGAGTGAGAGAGTGAGAGAGAGAGAGAGGGTTCCGAGAAGGGGTGAAATTGACCGCCGTCGTTGCCACTTGAGGACCAGCCGGCAATTACGAGGTATCCCCATGGCCCATTGCCATTGCCGGTTGGCAGCTTGGATATCACTGGTTGGCCGAACAGTCGGCCGGTTGTCTGCCCCTGGATATACATACCACTCAGCATTGTTCCTGCCGGGAACGCGCATTTACCCGTTTCGTCCTGGCCGTTTCTGCTACACCGGTGTGTACGGGCGCACCGTAGACTCCCCCGTTTCACCCCCGGCTGTCCTACGTCCAAGTTCTAAATCACGACTATCTCCCGGCTTAACCAACAACAATGTAGACGCCGACGCCAGAGCCGCGCTGCTGCTGCAACCGTCTCTTCTCCCCCTGTCTTTCGTCCTTATTATCGCCCCGCTTTGTTTCGACCGCGACGCCCCCGCCGTTCATAAAAGATTCCTCCTCGCCGTAACGCTGCACCTTCTCGCGCGCAACTTTCACCGGCATCGAACACCATGCTTACTTGCAACTTCTTTCTCTCTCCTTAGAATGTCTGATACGATTATTCGACCGGCTCGAGACTAATCAACCCCTTGTCACTCGATCCTTTGCACTCGATGACACTTCAACTGGAAATCTAAAATCATTTTTCTGGCTTCTGGTATTTCTATTTTATATAACAAAATTCATTCTATGCATACGAAATGGAGTCTCGTGACTCATATAACAATTACACTTTCAACAAATATTTGAATCTAAGCTTTGGTGGAATTTCTATAAAAATAATTTTGGAAGGTGTTACAACAATTTTAATAACGCCGCAAAGTCGCCCCTCGAGTGATAAGGGTTAATATCTTGTTGAGTATAAATGTTATTCCGTTATTTTAAGCCTGAATAAAATTCTGTCCTCTTGTCATCGGGGTTTAACCATTTAAGTAAATATAGACAAACGCAATAAATATTTTTCATTTTCCATCGAACAAATTATTACAGTAGAAAAAGTGCTCATAATTGTAATTATGAAGGAAATAGTATGGCAAGGGGTTAATATAGGACCAGACAATTTTTGTTCTCTGTACTGTCTTCATTTACCCTTTCTATAGTTTAATAACAAAGGAATTTATCTTTACCTCGATGTAGAAGAACTTAAATAATATTCATACTTAGTACAGCTTGCAGAAAATCTTGACCGCGAGTCTGACTCGTTTTGGTAATGCAAGGGGTTAATTTCTGTCGTGACGATCGATATAACGTATCTATTATAAATAATACACTGACGACTATCACAATTCTTACATTATTAACTAGTTCGTTTTTTAATTACTTCGATAACCCGACAATTATAAAAATAAATATTCGCTGCTGTATCTTGTGAAAACTTGAATTCGAGTTCTTTGTCAGATAATAACGTATCTATTATAAATAATACCCTGACAACTATCATAATTCTTACATTATTAACTAGTTCGTTTTTTAATTATTTCGATAACCCGACAATTATAAAAATAAATATTCGCTGCTGTATCTTGTTAAAAATTGAATTCGAGTTCTCTGTCAGATAATAA
>NW_027584194.1:0-2141 GCF_028453695.1 Augochlora pura
TTCGATACGCAAGAAAGTCGAGTGAAAGGTGGATAATTAACGCTATCGAGTTTCCGCTTTTCTCTTGAAATGTTCAATTAAGGTAGAAAGTTATCGAGTGTCAATCTTTCCATCGGCCCCGATGCGCACGCATCCGAACGTTTTCAAGCGCAAGGTGAGCAGGAAAAGAAAAACCAGCGCTTATCAATTACAAGTCGACGGGGCCCGCGACGGCTCATTACGCATCGTAGCGTGTTCGAGAACGCGTCGACCATTGCGAGCACGCCTAGCTGCACACGCGTCGCGTTGCATTCATGCCGTAGTAATTTGTCCGTACGGCGAATGCACGTGGCATTTGTGCGCGATGCTTGTTGGGAAATGTTTCCGGCATTTAAGTCGCGTCTTGTGACATAGAAAGTATGCTTAAGCGTTTCCTAAGTGATTTCTTGAATTGTTCATCGTCAGAGATTATATTAGTCTGATAGCAGACTAACGAAAGGCTTACGAAAACATTTGACGAATTAACCCTTTGCAGTCAAAGACATTTTCATTGTAAATGTAAAACAATTTTTCTGACCTACAGTATTTCTATTTTCTACGACAAAGTTCGCTTTATGCATATAAAATTGACTTTTGCGATTCATGCAAAATTAAGAATTTAACAATTGTTTATATTGGAATATTACGTATTACCCACAATACGATATTTGTGCATGGACAAAAACAAATCAATATTCTTAGAAGCGATGGAAATTAAGATAGGAAAATATACACTTCGTATAAGTGCTTGGCCTTGTGAGGCACAAGCATAACAGTTTCGAATTACGAGGGGACTCGAGTTTTCTTTTTGGGGTTCCGGAAAGGCCACGGTCAGTCGTGGAAAAGCATCTGCATAGAAAATAGCTTCCTCACGCACCGTAAAATAAAGTTTCTTTTATTTAAAACTACACCTTAGTTTAAATGTATTTAAACACCCATTTCCAATAGTTTAAATCTGAATTTCGATAATATGTATAGAAATTATTTTGAAACGTGGTATAATAATTTTAACGGTGCTTTAGAGTCACCACTCGAGTGCAAAGGGTTAACACTTTACCGACCGGTACCCTATAGATCGGCTTTTTACCAATAATTTGTTATCTATTATCCAGGTAAAAATGTTAAATTGTACCACAGTAAGATTCCATATTATTAAATATTTTTAAACAATATTAGACATCTTCCGCGATGAATGAAATAAATAAAATAGATGGAACAAATATTGTTTAATGTTAGCGCGATATGTAAAACATAAATATATTAGTAGTTTTAGTTACCAAATAATAAAAGAGACTGAATAATATAGAAACCACTTTCGCAAAGTTTGATTTAACGTTGTTATAAGCAATATATAACGTAATAATAATTCAGGCGCTTTAAACATTAAAATGTTTACGATTAAAAAACCGGTCGGTAAAGTGTTAAGAGGAATTAAGATGAAAACACAGTTCTTTGATGGAGTTAAAAATGCTATTAATGTTCACTGAAATTTGAAATTTAATTTTAAACATTCGATAATTGCGTACGCGTGGAAGTCATCTAATGGAGAGAAAATCGCAGCTGGGAAGCCTTTCTTTGTATTCATGCGAGCATGCCATGTTATTGCGAATGAAACGAGTCGAATGCAGATGTTGTGTAACAAATAGCGTGACAGAAATGTTAAACCAAACATCTAGCGTAAGTTTGTTGTAGGACGTTGTGTACGGATCTTTAAAAATGGACTACGAGCTTTATACATATAGTTGTTACTGTGCAAATTTTTTGGGCCAAAAAGTAGTAACAGAAAATATAGTATAATGTTATATAATGTAGTGCAATGTAGGGTAATGTAATGTAGGGTAATGTAATGTAGGGTAATCTAATGTACCGTGATGTAATGTAATGTAATGTAATGTAATGTAATGTAATCACGTAGAAATTTAAGTTTGAGAAGAAAGAAACGTTCTATACAGTTGATTTAATATATCCCTACTTAGCGGCTTGAATCAGTATTTAAGAATGTCTTTAAGCCACTTAAGCAATTTATCCAATTAAGCGGATTAGGGGACAGTTATTTACTCGTTCAAGTTTCTTTTTAACCCTTTCGCTACGGCAGTCCGCTCTGCTGGAGTAAAATCACGGAA
>NW_027584195.1:0-2141 GCF_028453695.1 Augochlora pura
GAATCGTAGAAAAACATGTACGTTTTAATAGTTTGCCGAGTGAAAACAAATTTAATAATGTGGAAATCTTTTTAAAGATGTTTTAACGGTGCTTCAAAGTCGGTGCTTGACTGCAAAGGGTTAATGGTTTCTCTACCTCGACTTTGTCTATACGATGTATAAAGTGCCCATTGATACAGTGATGATTATCGAAATTTTTCAACTCCAGGAATATACATTTTTCAAATATTTTTTATAATGACAAGTAATCCTAACCCTACTTTTATAGTTAATAGCATTATATTATATTACATCGTGTACTTACAATTTAGAATATTTTCAAGAGTAGTTGAATTTAACATTTTCAAACTATTAAAAAAGTTAATGAACGAATGGACTTTTGCTAATTAAATTTTTTGCAGTTCATTCAGATGATTTCTATATTGTATAAAAATTCTTAGTATATTGATTATGAATTACTAGGTTGAATCTGGACATCGGCGCTTCGATCACAGCTTTCCACATTTTGTTTCAGTTTGAGAAGGAAAAATGGAACGGCGTGGAACGACGTTCATTGTTAGAGGAAACGTGATTATTGTCCCGATCGATCCTAGATCGCGACGGTAGTAACAGGCAATCTCGCGGGATCCACCTAGACGCCTCGGAATCTTCCTTGCAGCGATCGAATGGGTCGTTCGCTTCATCAGGAAGCGATTGTCGTGCCGGCGGGAACACGTGGGACGACAATCATCGTAGGTACGATCGCCGAGATAGACTTTCACTGACATTCTCCCGCGGTGCCGCCTCCCACACCGTGTATACGTAGTGATTAGCGACGAATTACGACGCCCGTTCCCATCGATGATATTTCCGCGGCGATAATACGCGATCGCGTGGGCCACCGTGCTCATTTCTTTCTCCACGCGGCCGCAATAATCGCTTCGCACCGTCCGCGAACAAACCCTAATGCACAATGCTCGTTTCATCGGGAGAAATTGATTTTATCGTCGGTGCACCGCTAGTTACAAGCGGAACAGTGCAGCCTGATTGCATCGACTTTTGCGATCTTTGTTTCAACTCTTTTCCGGCGTTTTTTTTTGTTATACTTCGTTTTTATCTATTTCAATTAATCTTTTTTTTATCTATTACAGATTTTAACGTATTAATACAACGCGTGGTAAACGGTGTAAGCACGACGAATCATGATAATCTTTTGACACTATGTTGCGCGCATTTTTTTAACGGATTTGTAAAAATGTAATATATCTTATTTATATTACGCAAAAGCAACAGTAACCAGACTTCACTACCCAACTCAAGGATATTGACGTCATTTAAATGAATTTCTTTTCTTCCCTCCAGTTGTCCTTTACATTTCCACAAGAAGAATAAATCGTAAATATTTCCAGATGCCCGTGTGAATATTATTAATTGACTATAAATATATCAGGATCGTTGCTTCAAATCAAAGCAAGCGATTTATTCCATCGAAGGTTTGAGGAAATGTTCACAACTAATCGAAGTCTTGAGTTCCATTTTCTCACGTTCAATGTCCATTTATACAGTTCAAAGTCCGCAAACCTCTACTGTAAACAATTTCAGAATGTTCACTAGAAAACAATTGTCTCGAGAATAAACCATAGATAGTCGATATCGCTATTATCTTCTTCGGTCATCGGTAAGCCGGAAGACTAGTGGTAGATTCTCTGCATTTGTTGTTATCTTGACGATTGACGCAAATATGGGAAATGATAATGGATAATGTACGTGGCGCAGTTCTTTCAGCGACGTCGTTATTGCGCGAAATGAAAACGGTGCGCGCAGGTGCGTATTAAAGTAATAAATTACATCGAAGGCCGTTCGTTCGCGCTAGTACCTCATAAAGCTGGGATTTCGCGTTAGAACGCCCCGGCGATGCTTCCTAGCGAACACCGATCACCGTGTTCGCTGTGTTCTCGTGTCTTGAACGGGAGAGGGGGGGGGGGTGGGGTGGGATACGTGTTCTGACCACCTGCAGGGGTCGGTTCAAGTAGGCGGGAATAGAAATATTGTAACCGCAACATCCTAGGCGAGATAACCGTTCCGATTGTAAAAGATAATAGGGAGAAGGCTTGTAACAATCGTCTCTATTTTTGCCTCGGTAATTTGGTAATGCGATCGTA
>NW_027584196.1:0-2140 GCF_028453695.1 Augochlora pura
AGTTCAATTATGTCACCGATACCGCGACACGCGCGTCGCGCGCTCGCGGGGTGTTATCCTCTTCGTAGGCACAATCGAGCAGTTAAAGTCAATCTCTGAAACGCGATTCTGGCCTGTGTTCGTATGCCAGCCGCTGTAAACCGTCGCACACCACCACGCACAGGCCAGACCCTATCGTCGACGTACGACGACTCTGATCCGTCGAGTCCATCTATTCCTAGCAGTGTGGTTCTCGACTTCGTGAAGCTCTTGTCGCGGCGTCTTCGCGCCGATAATTATCCTGCTCGCGTCCTTCGCTCCTGGGACACCCGCGTCGTCTCCACCCTTCTCGCGCAACAAACCCCGTACGCGAGAACGACGCGAAAACGCGTCGCGACGCGTATCGCGTAACACGGAAATCACGGCGCCGTGATCGACGATCGATGGGAGGTATCGTGGAGTGGACACTGCGAAATATTCGAGCGAAAGAGTTCGGAAAGAGTTCGCCACGGTCTCGGCTGTTCAGGGGATGATTTTGCCTAGATGATGTGAATGGGTCTCTCGAATGATATTTGAGCATTGTTTGAGGATAATTGAAAGGGATTGGAAGCTGGTGGACTGTGTTAATTGGTGAGTGATCTAATGCGATGGTTTTAGGATAGGGGTGTCTGTAGCGGGTAGATGGTCTTGGTAAGGGAATTCTCGGATCCTGTGAGACGAACATTGGTCGAGAAATAACGGAGACGTATGATATATTCAATTTAATGAGGAAAATGCGTTGGGCAACTCTTCTTCTGCTCTGCATCTGCAACTGGCAAACTGTCAGCGACATAGTTTCATGGTGGTACATCTCTGTCCCTTGATATAGTGTCTACTTCGCTAAGGAACAAGAAGTATTCATTTCAATATCATGTTAGACTTAGCATCGCTTTCGTCATATATTTTTTATATTTTGCATGTCTTCCACTGGAAATCTTTCGTACTGCATTGAATCTTAAAACGATCATTTTAATAGGCTTTAATTAGCTTGCGATTGATAGTATTGCATGTCGTTTCGACAGTTTTCGCAATCGAACATGTTCGATATTGTTAAACGTATTATGATCGAATGTCTCAGTATTAAAAAATTAATCGTCGCCGTAAACACATTTTGCTCGCACATTTTACAATCATAAACGCACAAAATCTGTAGGCTACTAACAACATTAGAAAAATATTGATGTACATAAAAATGTAGCAGATACTGTAGTATGGAATGTGGGATTTCTTATCAATATTAAATCATTTATTTAAAGTGAGCTAAGTTAAACTATTTATTCAATATAGCTTCGTCCAACTAGTTGCGTTTAGTAATACTACTTTCGTTCAATAATAAATAATACATAATTAATAATAAAAAATACTTAGCGAAATTAATAGCGTTCCCTTCCCCTCAGATAATCCAACATACTATAGAATCCAGCTTCATCCACCTATACATATATTACCTTATATTACACAGTTCAATAAATAATTTACAAAAATAAAAAATCTCCCTTTCTCCTCAATAAATCCGAAATAAATAAATAAATAAATAAATATATGTAATAGCTTCGTTCGCTTGGTTGCCATGTTTTCACCTCGCGTCGCCGAGAAAAAAAATCGAGCCTCGCGAAGGCGGTTGAAGAAAAAGCTGGCGATCCTGAACGACATCGTTCCCGGCATAAAATAGATCTGTTTAGCGAGTGGGCGGCCGCGAGCGACAAAACTTGCATAATATCGCGGGAAATTGGGCACACTCGGCGAAGGCCGGAACGCGTTGTACAGGTCGTCGTCGCCGTCGTCGGACGATTCTCGCCGGATCCCAGCAGCCTAACAGAGGCCGCGTCGACCGTGGCAGGAATCACATTTGGGCTTGACGTACACGGTTTGGCCGTCGTCTACGCGCGACTTCTCGGTCAATGAGCTAATTGTCGGTATATCAATTTTCATTGGGCGCAATTGCGCCAGCATATACGAACGCATTGTGGTTGCACTTGCCCCGTGGGTCGCCTCAAACAGGATACGGCATAGTTTCCCTTTGTGCAGATTCATTGTTCTTCGTTTCGCCGGTTTCGATTGGCCGTACGGTTAAACGGCCGGCCAATGCCGCGCCGCGTCGTTTCTCGATATTTAAATCGGT
>NW_027584197.1:0-2140 GCF_028453695.1 Augochlora pura
TTAATACCATGGGGTCATCGCTAACCCCCCAAGACTCGCTCGTTCCAGCAAAAAGAAAATAATTCCTCCGCATAAACAAATTATCGCTCCGACTCACGACGAAGGGTTAATCCATAAAAATCGAGGCAATCGAAAGAAATTGCAATTCTTCTCATAACCGCGCGAAACTCCGGCAACGAAAACGCTCGGTCCCGATCGGATAAACTCTCTCGCCCTTAATAACCCCAGAATAATAGCAAACGCGGCGGTGGAAAAAAAAGATGGCGGACCGCGGGCTTAATATCCTTCAAGATTAAATCCGGTCCATCCCGGTGCTTTTTAATAACACGTTTCAAACCGCGTGACAGACGTTACAATAACTGACGCGGAGGCGAGGCAGGCGGTTATGAATACATAGAGAGCGGATCCGCGGGGCGGAAAGAAGTCGGGGGGTAAAAAATCGCGCGGCGAGAACGCGAGGAAAAATAAATCGACGGAAAAAGCGCCGCGCAACCTCTCGCATAACCTTTAACAAACTGACATAACCTCCGACAAACTGACACAACCTCTGCCCTCTTGACAAACCGATCGCGGGGACAGAGGGAAAATTGAAACATCGTGATTTATTTAAAGGCGGTCGCCCCGCCCTTTCAAAGGGCTGGAGAAGTCAACGGGGGACTCTCGCCGATAAATTCGTGTCTGTCGACAGAGCCGAGGACTCGCCGGATCGATCATAGCGCGTCGATGGGTCGCCTCGATCACGTTCGCGAACGTGCGAGCAAACGTGCCGCAGCGATGCGCGGCCATTAATGAGCGCCGCGTCGCCCCGCGCTCTGATAATTATTTGGCTGCAAACGACGCGTATCTGTAATAAGCTTTAATTTAATGATCGAGGGCCGCGCGACGCCCATTAACGAGTTACCTGGACAATCCCGATACACTTGAAAGCTTCGCGATGTTACTTTTGCTTGGTTTAGGGAAACTGTGACAGTGAAAGAAGCGCGCGAATTTTGAACGGCCGTCTTGTCGCGCGCCACTGGGCGATTGCGACGATTAATATACCTCGTAGAATTTTGTTTTATGCAAAATAATACTATTTTATTAATTCTTTGCGTTAGAGTGGGTGTTTCGAGGGTTTAAGTTTAATCATTTAAATTGATATAATAATTCAGGACCGATTTTTATTCTAATAAATAGATGGAACAATTTCAGACGAATTTTACTCGAATAAAATAGATAGAATAATTCCGGACGAATTTTATTCGAATAAAATTGATAGAATAATTCACGACGATCTTTACTTAAATAAATAGATGAAATAATTCACGACAAAATTTATTTGACTAACAAATCATCCTAATATATATTAAATAATATATATAATAGATACAGAGAATAATTTACTCCAGTCAAGTAATTTTACTATAGAACTATCGAAGGCTAAATAAATTGATTTTTCAACCCCCAATGAATAATTGTAATAAATAGATAGAATAATTCACGACAAAATTTATTTGACTAACAAATCGTCCTAATATATATTGAATAATATATATAATAGATAAAGAGAATAATTTACTCCAGCCAAGTAATTTTACTAAAGTATTACCGAAGGCTAAATAAATTGATTTTTCCACCCCCAATGAATACTTGTGGTTCGAATAAAATTCTCAGCTAAGAATAATTTATCCTGCTAATTACCTCGTCTAAATAATTATTCTAAACTGTTTAAACAATGCTCAATCGTGCTCCAAATCGCGATGAGGTGCTAAATTGATTCTAGAACCCCCAATTAATATATTTTTGTTGAAAAAAAATTATTATCTTTAGTTTTATTAATAATTTTATTTTATTTAGGAACGAAGGAGATAGTTTTACATTTTATTTAATTAGGACGCTTGCGTTTCCTTTCACACTTCTAGATTATACTAATGTATTTCGTAAGATTTTAATTTAATTTCAAGGGTATCTGGGTGATATAAATTATATTTATGGAAAATTTTTAAAAATAAATTTTGATTTAATTTCATTATTTAACACGTTGAATGCCGCGCCCATTTTACAGGAATTGTCCGTGGCGCCACGATGAATTTTCTATTATGCGATACATATAGTGTCACATAATAAAACTATATTTCATGTATAAATAAAACTATTTTCA
>NW_027584198.1:0-2140 GCF_028453695.1 Augochlora pura
GCGACGCTACTTTTAACCCTTTCGCGGCGGTAATTCTACGCGACGCTACTTTTAACCCTTTCGCGGCGGTAATTCCACGCGGCGCTACTTTTAACCCTTTCGCGACGGCTCCTCGATGCGACGCGACTTTTAACCCTTTCGCTGCGGAGCGTTTTTTTTCCGTTTCGACTCCGGAGCGGATCTACGCGTTACCTCGCGACGATCGAGCAGTCGACACTGTAATCGATCGTCCGCCTGAACTTCATTTCTTCTATTATTGCCGAGTTTTCGATAACGAAAGCGGCTCGCGGACAATTATGCATTTATTATCGACTTTCGCTCGTAACTTACTCTTTGTTTTCGTATCATGCAAATTCGTGACGTAAATGCACAAGGATGCACAGATAAAGAGAACGTTCCGTCTGACCTATTTGATATCTATCGTAGCAAACTTGCTGTATGATCTTCGATACTGATCGATGAACTAAGGATTTTATTTATGCGTGGAATAAAAATTAGTAAGATGTAGATATTAGGGGTATTACCTGTTTTAATCATTTTAATAAGATACATTTATTTATTCAATCTTTTAAAGTGATATAAAACAGATATTTTTATATTTATTTGATAAGAGTTTTATTTCAATATTAATAGACAGAATGACATTTATATTTAATAAATTATTGACAGTAATTTCTATCACGCATGAGAATTGTAGAGTAAGGGGTGAAATACATTAAACAAAATTCATGTTATCCAATACTAACAATTTTAATAAGATGAGAGGAACAGTATATTATTTTTAAGTTCTTTAAATTTGAGGTTATGTCAGAGTTACTTAAAATTTATTTCAAAATTACGTCAAAATTATATCCATATTTAATAACTTATTTCAATCACAAGCGAAACTTGTACAATAAGGGATGAAACACATTAAATCATGTTATCCAATCCTGCAAAAATACAATCTCATCCAAAACTTTCGCGATGTTCTTATCATATTAAAGCTAAAAAATATTACAGTTCTCAATGCTCTACAAATGTTCTCTTTATCCTATCACATCAAAGCGGAATCGCGTCGCAGACCGCCGCGTCATATGATTGTTCCCTCCGCTTTATTCAGAAATTCCACGGGCCATTGTTTACCCGCTATATAGCAACGAAATTTGTTCTTGGACGTGTTCTCTGATATATCAATCGGCACAACAGCAGCGCGCCAGATATTTTTCGCAGAAATCCGCGGCTTTTGTGGAGGAGGAGGAGAAGGAGGAGCGTCGCAACAGAAATAACGTAGCCGCGTTAGCGACGAGCGGCGAGCAGCCGCGCGATTTCATTGTGGCCGCGTCGACGGAACGGAAACGAACCGGGCGCCGGACGCGCTCGGCCGCGTATCGAAATGCGTTTCTCAGGGAATATGACGAGTCGATCTCGAAAAGAGGATGGCGGCGACGGTGGCCGGTCCCGCACAAAGCAAATGGGAAATCGCGGAAAATCGAGGAGAACTGCGGAGAAGGTGGTGGAGGTGGAGGTGGAGGAGGAGGAGGAGAAGCGGGGGCGTATCGATCGACATCGATCCGGGCTCGTTTCGCCGTCGGCCGCAATGCGATTACGCAACCGTGACGGCCGGGTTTTTGCCGCGACGCGACGCGGCGAGAACCGTTTTCTCCCGAGCCGGACCGCGGCGGCGATACGCTCGCGAAAAAATCACGCGGACCGTGCTCGCCGTGGCTCCGCGAAAAAACGGGGGACAACGGGGGGAAACTCCTTTCTTTTCGAGCGGCTCGTTCGCGGCGCGCGCGCGAGCCGATCGATGAGACGTTCGCCTACGTCGATACTGTCGTGTTTGAAAAATTCAAAATGCCTGATCGAGCTTGTCCGATGGTGTCGTTCGGGACATTGAACTCTCCCTCTCTCTCTGTCTTTGTCACTGTCTGCCTGGCTTGGTCTTTGTCTCTCTTTCTGTCTTTGCCTCTGTCTTTGTTTCTGTACCTGTCTATCTTTCTGTATGTCTGTCTTTGCCTCTGTCGTGATTTCTGTCTTTGTCTATGTTTCTGTCTATCTTGCCCTCTGCTTCTTTCTGTCTGTCTAACTTTGCCTCTGTCTTTGTTTCTGTCGTGGTTTCTGTCTTTGCCTCTGTCTTTGTCTCTGTCGTGGTTTCTGT
>NW_027584199.1:0-2139 GCF_028453695.1 Augochlora pura
CTCCGGAAGTTTTGGTATCAATACGCTGCCGCGCAGCCTAGTGTGAAGACCTTTAATTGATTTCTCATCGCATGTCGTTACTAGTGAGTAGATTCCGTTGGCAGAGTTGAAGCTGCGGAGCTGGAACATTAAACTGAATTAGAACTTGCATGCTTGTGAACAAACTGCACATGAAACTCTACGCTGGAGTCAAATTCTTTCGACGATAATCAGTGTTGGCGTCGTACCGTTCCTCCGTGTATACATACTTGGAAGGAATGAGAGCATAACTGTTCGTCATAACTATTTGGTTGCTCTGTAACTTCGTTTTAGATTAATGCAAATTTAGTAAAATTATTTCATCACCGGGACTTTATGTCGTCGGGTCATTAGGAGTAGCAGGGTAGAGATTTAAGTTTGGTTGCCTCGTACTTTTTCCAAAGGAGAAATAAAGATACGTCTCATCGTCGTACCCTTTCAAAAATACTACACTTGTATACAGAGTGTTCCGAAAATGTCTAACAATCTAGATATGGGAGATATCTGAGATCATTTCAAGCAACTTTTCTCCTTACAAGAATATTCTCCGTGGCATCGTTAAGGAGTTAATAACAAAAAACTTTAACCAATGAGGGACGAGCACTACTAACACGAGACAGCCGAGCCAGGGAGCGAAACTGGGCCTCTCAAATACAGTTTAAGAAATCTGATTCTCATTTACTTTACGTTGGAACACATTTGGTCGTCCACTGTATTCCGTACATGGCAAACAATGTATCTCTGAAGGATTAATTTTGGCTGCGGTTAAATGAAAACAACTGTTTCAACTGGTATTTGAATAGGTGCTGCGATAAACCGAAATCAGAGATTTACTCTTGTCGGAGGGAAATCTTCATTATCCAAGATTGAGTGAAAGTTCAAGAGGCAGCCGTAACGAGGTCATTGTGAACAAGTTCCTTGGTCTAACAATAAGACAGCTTGTCAAACTTGGACATGTTCCCAATGAGTTTTCTGAGTTTCGCTACACCACGTTCGAGCGAATTCGAGCTGGCAAAGCTTGAACAAACATCTGGCTTGTGTCACCAATCTTGGTCAAACAAAAACTGTTACATCCGTCGAATATTTGAGCGAGTACGTTTCGTGTATATTAATTGCGAGGTTCGATTAAACATTCTACAAAGTTTCTCCTTCGTTGGTAGACGGGTGGTAGATGAAGAATATCTTCATATGCCTGCACAAGGTGCTGCACTGATACGTAAACTTACATTTAGAAGAGGTTTTCAAATTACCTTTTACTATTAGACTCATCAAAATATGAAAGATGAGTCATTCTTAAGATATTTTCTTCAAGAAACATACATTTTGTTGGCTACTCAACTCATTTCTGTAGAACTAATTAAAAATCTTTCGTATTATATTTACTAAACGCAAATATTACTAACACTATTTTATTAAAGTCTACAACCGATCCCTCGCTATACCCGATCCCTCGCATACATTTTGTTGGCTACTCAACTCATTTCTGTAGAACTAATTAAAAATCTTTCGTATAATATTTACTAAACGCAAATATTACTAACACTATTTTATTAAAGTCTACAACCGATCCCTCGCTATACCATTATCTTTGCAATAGCAATGATTAGAAATTTTTTGAATGTCAAAATTTCATTGTAGGAGAAAAAGATTTAAGAACAAAAAGACTTAAAAGAACAAAATAACATTGACACTTCACAGATTGTTACTAGAAATCTCCATCACGAGTCAGTCTCGTCACAGTACTGCAAAGAGTTAATGTTCTTTACTACCCTCTGGGGAACTTGTCCCAATTATGGTGCCTGTCCCAATTTTCGTGTGCCCACGGATTAAAAACCGACAGAAAAAAAGACAGTGTTATATATAAATTGATGATCTACTTTTTGTATTATATTTACATATTAACGTGTAAGGCGCGTCTACCCTATTAAGTATATCAACTTCTTCAATTCAGTTTGAAAAGAAAAAGAAAAGAAAGCAATTGGTCAAAGAAAAGGAGCCGAAATTTTAAATTATTTCTAGACGTATTAGATTTTCAATTATTTGGAAGTTTTATTGGAAAATCTATTATATAAACATAAGTCGGGTTTTCCTTCCTGACGCTATAACTCCAGAACGCACGAA
>NW_027584200.1:0-2138 GCF_028453695.1 Augochlora pura
TGTGTGTTCTTGTTGAAGCGGCGTTTCTTTTTGATTATTACTTTTTCTGGCTTTTTCAAGAAGGAAAGATTTTAATGGCTATTAACCCTTTATAGTAGAAGTTGTTTCAACTGAAAATTCAAAATGTCTGTTTAGGGTGATGGTGGTTTCATTTTATATAACCTGTTGCGTTTTATACGTTATGGAAATTAATTTTGTGACTTGGGCAATAGTTAATAGTTTTTAACAATTTTCTAGATACAAGTGAAGTTGATAAAAATTATTTGGTAACGTGGCGTGATCATTTTTTAGCGGCGCCACTTGACAGCAAAGGGTTACATTTCACGGTAACAGTGATTTTTAATTCAACTTTGAGCAGCGCAAATTATAATTTTTATAGCATTTGCACCAATTTACTGGTATAGCAGAAATGTCTTTCGATGGCTAAAGGGTTGAATTTTTGGTTTGCTTTTGATTAATGTTTTTTAGTTAATTATTTTTCGCACAGTGAGCCGAACTAGGTTTTAGTCTCATACTTAACCCTTTGCATTCGAATGGCGATTCTAACGCACCACTAAAATTGTTAAAAAATAATTTTTACTGTTAAATTTAACTAAAATTTATATATATATATATAAAATGTATATATAATGTAACATCCCCACACCGACACGTCCTTCGAAGACAGATACATCATTTTTCGACACAGCGAAATCGATTGTGCTCTAAGTAATTTATTTGGTCGGCTGCGCGCCGGCGCAGACAATTTGCAAAAAAAAATATATACGAAAGACACGTTGTTTGTCAATCGTTAAAAAAAAAAAAAAATCGCGAACATTTTCCAATCAGCAATATTTCCCACTTTTATTTATGAAAGCTCGTTTCCCACGGCGCGGTGCTCGTACATCATAATCACAGCGAAAATGGCAGCTGTCAATGTTCATTTTCAATTTTCATTCTGTTCGTCTGACAACATTTGCATTCGTCGACTGACCGTCAACGAATCGGTGGAAAAGGAGGGGAGGGGTGAAAAAAAGGGGTGACGCGGAAAAAAAAATCGCCCGCGATATCTCGACGGGGATCTGAGAGAGAGCCGAGAACGAGAGGGAGGAAGGAGGGAGGAGGGGCACGGTGAAACGGGGCGCATAAAAGAATTCATCGAGAGATGTTGCAGCGGGAGGGGGACGGCGCAGAGAGAAATGATTTCCGAGAGAGAAATTGCCGTAACGAGAGTCATCGTCGGGGTAAAAAAGGGGGGCCGCGGGAGGGGAATGAAATTACCGGTGATCACGGCGCACGCGATGACCAAGCAGCGTGTCGACGACGCCCTTATCTGCTCTCCGAGGGCGATAATCTCGCCTTAAGACCCACCCGGCCTATCTTCTCGGGATCGCGCGTACCCGCGCAAAAAGGCAACGAGATAACACGCTTTATGGACGGGAGGCGAGCGAGCGAGAGCGCGCGACTAGTCGCGCGGTCATTAAAATTCACGGCTGAAACGAAAGTTGGCTGGAGAAATCCCTCCCCCCTCCCCCGTCGGCCTGGCTTAACTCCCGGCCGCGCGTTTTCGACCGACACCGACGCGTCTCGAAGTCCGTCGTCCCGGGGGTTGGGAGAGACGGAGCCGGGCGGATAAGACGGGACGCGAAAAGAGTGAAAGCACCGACGGCAAGCGGCGGGCAGCGGAGGGAAAGGGGGACGAAGTGGATCTCTTCCTCGAGGCAATCGGAGAGCGGTGGATGTATCGTGATTTACGGACAAACTTGCTGAGCACTGCAAACCATCGAACGTCTGTTCGATATCAATTTCCTATCTATCTCTGTCTCCGACTGCCGCCATCTACCCCCTTCCTTCCACCCACCCGACCGTCTCGCCCCCGTCCAATCTCTCGCGGGAAACATCGAGCTCAGGTGGTATAGGCTGGATCGAAGCCGAGAGACAAAAAATCGCGACGCGCCGCTTTTACCGGCGAACCTAAACCTGAGTCGAAAGTCTTCTTTCCTTCCTCCCTCCCCTCCCTTCCCTGCTCCTTACCGACCCTTCTCGTTCCCGTGGCATCGCGGCCGAGGGTCAAAAAGAATTAGTCGAGCCGGAAGGCAGCCGGAGCGGAGGAATCGGCCCTTTTTTCTGTTGCTCGTTTGATCGGCGGAGCGCTCATT
>NW_027584201.1:0-2137 GCF_028453695.1 Augochlora pura
TACCCCCCATTTCCCGGAGTTACAATAATTGAGAAACACCCTGTATAAAGTGGACACTGGGCCTAGATGTTACTACGCCAAGTTACATAGTGCTGGAGGAGACAAAGAGAGTGAAAGTTAGCGTGTGTACAGGACATAGGGCTATAAGGTTTGAGGAGAGTTTGAAGAGAGGTGGTGGAAGAAGAATCGCTGCAGAGTGTCTGAAGGAAAAAGAGAGAAATGAGGAGCTGAAAATCAAAAGCAGAATGGAAAGGGAGGAATATTTTAAGAGGAATGGATGGAGCCAAGAAGGTGTAAATCGGTTGAGGGATAGTGGAGAAGATGTGGGTTCAAGGTTGAGGAATAGAGATGTAGAGGTTCAGCAGCAGAAGCAATTCCGCAAAGTGGCACAGTCGAAATTTAACCCGCGGTACCAAAAAGTAAAAATCTGGGTTCTTCCAGAGTACCTGAGCAGGGAAGGTAAAGGAGGATGCCAGAAATTAGTAGCGAGAGCAAGATGTGGAAATATGGAAAGATGGAACAGATATTGGGAGAAAGAGGAAGAAAGAAACTGTGACCTGTGTGGGGAGATGTTTGGGACACTGGAGCATCTCGTAAGAGATTGCAGGAAAACGGAAAGAGGAGTGACGATCGAGGAGGTAGTAAGCGGTAGGAAGAACGAGAAGGTGGAGGAATGGCTGTGCAAGGTAGATAAAAAGAGAAAAGAAAGGGCAAAGGAGAAGGCTTTATTAGGATTTTAGAGTAAGAAACGGTTTTTAGGCAGTAGGTATATGAGATAAGTGTGTGAATGAAAATGTATATAATGAATGAAAGGTTAAGATAGAATTGTAGAGTTAGGTTTGTGTAAACCAAGTAATATTTCTTGGCCGTGAGGCTGAAAATAAATATATTATAATATAATATATTTTTTATAATGTAGTTTACATACGTTACTAGATTATTAACAATTCAATTAATTTTGTGTTCCCGCTTTCCTCAAAATACCGATACTACCAAACTTCCCTATGCACCGATGTAATATACTTTATGGATATAAATTTGTACAAGTACAGGCTCCGTTCATAATTAATACAAATAGAAATAATAATTCACATATGCCATACAAAATTGAAATCTTTAAGGCTCTAACAATTCTTAATTGAATCATTAGAGAACCAGATATTAAAATATTTCATACAAAATTGAAATATTTAAGGCTCTGACAACTGTTAATTGAATAACTAGAGAACTAAATATTAAATAAATGTAAGTAGAGATTTATCTTAACGTAAACTTAAGATAATAATATTTAAAATTTATTCTTAATGTGTCCTTAATTGGGATTCTTATATTATTAGCTTTTATTATATTTTTTAACCTATATATTCATTCAGAACTTATTAATACATTTCATAACCTATTCGTTCAAAATCACAATTTGACGAAATCTGACAGCTGCGTTGTAACACGCTTGGTTATAGCTGATCGAAGCTGAGCATTAGTGTAGGGATCACGTGGTACAACTGCGCATACCGGTTATACCTCCCAGTATAACGTTCGGAAGACCGCTTCGATATTTGTGATCGAAGGCCAGCAGTTCCCTACACGGACTGCTGGACAGAGATCTTCCCGGAGGTAAGGACTATTTAATGGATAAATACACCATCTCTCGATCACCGATTTTATTGTATGTATTACAATCACTGTAGACTATACTCGGCACGTGCGGTAGATACGCGGCAGATCGATGCTCGCTACAGCGCACGATACAGATCCGCCTCGAAGAGCAGAAGCTCACGGCAGTTTTTCCATGTGGCGTGGGAACGGTGATTCAGTTCTTTTCTCTTACATTGTGTTACAACTATATACAATATTAACGCTTAAAAACTACGCTATGTACATTGTTCTTAAACCTAAGAAGGGGTGCTTATGCGCACCTTCTTCGCACGCGCGTATGTTCGCAACGCGTTTCTAGATGTGCCAGGGGCGTCGTTAACGAACGATTCGAGGTCCTCTCGGACATGATATGCGGGTTTGACGTTTTCGATCGATACATTTCGACGATCTCCGTTTACGTCAATTTGGAGTACGCAATCGCTAGGACGGCATACCACTTTATATGGCCCGGAGTAGGGTCGATCGAGAACTCTTTTCTCCG
>NW_027584202.1:0-2136 GCF_028453695.1 Augochlora pura
GTTAGAATATTTCCGAGGAGCGGTTTTCGAATCACGTCTACATACTTGCAATGACAACAACAGACTAACTGATTGAAAAACAACATTGCGCAGGTCGCCTACCTGTCAGTAACGGTCAGCAATGATTTTCTTATTGCTAATTCATTATTTATAAAAATATCTTTCACTAATAAATTTATTATTTTCGATGACTAAAAATTTATAACATTTCCGATAATAGAAGTATGATCGAGTATTCTCTTTTCTACTTTTACATTTAACATGTTAGTGACAATAATTGATGGAATCAGAGATGTGAAATAATTTTTTTCAACAAGAATAGCACGAGAAATTTTTGCGTTAATAAATTCATTGTTTCTTGCAATTTAATACTTGGAAAAATTAATTTTGATTTGCATATAATACCAAGTACTCACTTAACTACCTCATCGAATTAATGACCACTGAGTACCACTTGAATTACCACAACTGACTACTACGATGGCCGCTAGTGACCACAGGTGGACCAAGGGTCAGCAGTAATCAATGGAAGTCCACCTTGAATCAGAAGAATTTAGTTAGAATATTTCCGAGGAGCGGTTTGCGAATCACGTCTACATACTTACAATGACAACAACAGACTAACTGATTGAAAAACAACATTGCGCAGGTCGCCTACCTGTCAGTAACGGTCAGCAATGATTTTCTTATTGCTAATTCATTATTTATAAAAATATCTTTCACTAATAAATTTATTATTTTCGATGACTAAAAATTTATAACATTTCCGATAATAGAAGTATGATCGAGTATTCTCTTTTCTACTTTTACATTTAACATGTTAGTGACAATAATTGATGGAATCAGAGATGTGAAATTTTTTTTTCAACAAGAATAGCTCGAGAAATTTTTGCGTTAATAAATTCATTGTTTCTTGCAATTTAATACTTGGAAATATTAATTTTGACTTGCATATAATATCAAGTACTCACGTAGCTACCTCATCGAATTAATGACCACTGAGTACCACTTGAATTACCACAACTGACTACTACGATGGCCGCTAGTGACCACAGGTGGACCAAGGGTCAGCAGTAATCAATGGAAGTCCACCTTGAATCAGAAGAATTTAGTTAGAATATTTCCGAGGAGCGGTTTTCGAATCACGTCTACATACTTACAATGACAACAACAGACTAACTAATTGAAAAACAACATTGCGCAGGTCGCCTACCTGTCACTAACGGTCAGCAATGATTTTCTTATTGCTAATTCATTATTTATAAAAATATCTTTCACTAATAAATTTATTATTTTCGATGTCTAAAAATTTATAACATTTCCGATAGTTAGAAGTATGGTCAAGCATTCACTTTTCTATTTTTACATTTAGCATGTTAGTGACAATAATGGATGGAATCAGAGATGTGAAATAATTTTTTATAACAAGAATAACTCGAGATATTTTTGCGTTAATAAATTCATTGTCTCTTGCAATTTAATACTTGGAAAAATTAATTCTGACTTGGATATCATGAGACGCGGTAGCGTCTCGCGCCAAGTAGTTGTGTTATAGCTATAGCGCGCGCGACGCTGCCAAGGATAACTATCTTTGACTAGAACGGCCGAAAATTTCAATTGCGATTTATTCTTTTCAACCGCATTGTATTTAATTTTAACGATTGTCTAGTTGTTAAGGATCACCATGCGCGTACAAAAAGTCCTCAAATATGTAAATTGGGCTAGAAATAGCTGAGATATCGAGATCTCAATTTAACGTGCAGGTATAAACTTCTTTCTTTTTCAGTACACGCATTTGCAGATACTATACACTTTTCTGGGTCACACATTTTTACTGCTAGATGACAGGTGAGCGCTAATGCTGAGCTTCAATCAGCTATAACCAAGCGTGTTACAATGCAGCTGTCAGATTTCGTCAAATTGTGATTTTGAACGAATAGGTTATGAAATGTAATAATCCCAATAAAAAACATTACCAGGGTAACGTAAAATAGACCAAGTAGTTGAGTTTGCTTGGGACTTTGGTTCCCACAAAAAACTCCGACAAATTAACCCACAAAAAGTCTCCACAACAATGAATTCAAGCAAGCAAGCATACAGAAGATATCCACGTAAAACAATTGGTCCCCCAAAGGA
>NW_027584203.1:0-2135 GCF_028453695.1 Augochlora pura
GGATTCCACGGCGATCGGATGTTGCGTCGATGTTGGACGTTCCTCCTCCTAGCGACTCGCTCGCTCTCGTCGATATTACATGCCGGATATCTGTAAATTGACTTTTAACTCGGCGGAGGAAAAAGGACGAGGAGGCGCGAGATTAGGCGGAATTTCCGCCTTTGATTGTGCGACGCGGGGTTGTCGGTTAATAAAAAGTTTATTACTCCCGTGGGGAAGAAGTATAAGGTGTAAGGAAGGTTGTGTCATGGCTACCGTGGACGTTTTCTATATTTATGGGTAGATGGAGATTTTTTAACCCTTTGCACTCGAGTGGCGCCTCTAAAGCGCCAATGAAAATTGTTATATCATTTCTAAAATAATTTTCACATTATTAAAGACCCCTCTATTTGAAAGATTGTTAAAAGCGTAACAGTTTTATGATTCACTAGACTCAATTTCATTTTTATAAATAGTACTAAGTTATATAAAATGGAAATGCAGCTGGTCAAAATAGCTATTTTGGATCTAAGCTTAAAATGGCTTCGAGTGCAAAGGGTTAATGTTAGGTTATATCCTAGATCTTTGGGTAGATGAAGATTTGTTAACATTAAGTTATATCTAAATCTTTAGGTAGATGAAGATTTGATAATATTAGGTTATGTCTAGATCTTTGGGTAGACAAAGAGTTGTTAATTTAGGCTATGTCTAGTTCTTTTGATCTAGATTTGATAATATTGACTATTGTCTCGATCTTTGGATGGATGAAGACTTGTTAATATTAGGTTATGTTTAGATCTTTAGGTAGATGAAGATTTGTTAATATTAGGTTATGTTTAGATCATTAGCTAAACGAAGATTAATTAATATTAGGTTTTGTCTCGATCTTTGGGTAGACGAAGATCTGTTAATATTAATTTATGTCTAGATCTTTAGGTAGACAAAGATTTGTTAACCCTTTGCACTCGAAGCCAATTTAATTGAAATCTAAAATCATTTTTCTGGCTTCTAATGTCTCCATTTTATGCAACAATATTTCATTCATCTATATGAAATCGAGTCTCGTGACTCATGTAATAGTTAAACTTTTAACAATTTTCAAAACTAAGCTTTGGCGATGACTATTAAAAATAATTTTGGAATCTATTACAGTAATTTTAATGGCGCCGCAGGGTCGCCACTCGAGTGCTAAGGGTTTTAACATATCTCCACCTATCTCAGTATAGCATCCATTGGTATATTTATGGTGGCCATAACGTAACCTTTTCATACACCCTGTACATATCGCGTCGTCGAAGCTATTCATGGGAGCGTATCGGTGATCATGGTAGAGAATGTGGACATATTAATCGGAGCATCGATGTGTTCGTTACTTTATGTAGAAAAGGGAAATTGAACAATGATTGGCTCGATCATCTGCAGGAAATCCTTTGACAATCTCCGTATAGCCATAGTCATTGTTGAGCTAACTTTAAGCGAAACCTGTTCAGCGCGTTTTTGTTCAACCCTTGGAAAACATTATCCATACACTTATACAGAATTAACAAAAAATGTTCACGTTTTAGAGTTATACAATATTCTTCCAAATTCTTTTCTAATTTATGCAGTTAAAAAATGTTTCGAATCGCATAAATTACGTTTTCGAAGTGTTGTAAAGATATATAAAATAAATTGAATATTGTTTTCTTTCAATTTGGAGCAATTATTTGTTGAATGAACTTGGGTTCCTTAAAATTTTATAACAAAGCTGGTTGTTAATTTTGAATGTAGCCTAACGCTATTCTTGATAAGAAAGTGCACATTATTCACCTAATATTTTTTATATAAATAATTGCCAATATTTGAATAGGAACTATAAACTGAACTCTTTTAGATATATTTAAGCAGTACGACTCAATTAGTATTTTACATACTTTTCATTGCATTGAAATGCAACATTTTTAATTGCAATGAAACACAAACCTTTAAATATCTCAATTCAAGTATAAATGGACTTAGGCCACTTTCAAGATAAACGACTCATTTCATAATTCTAATAAATTGAAAGTTAATCCAGTTTCCTCATAAATTCATCAAATGCGCTGTCCAGTTGCAAAACTTTGACAATAATGTAGTTTATTTTAAAAGCGATGCCAGTTCATTTTTTTCCTTTTAAA
>NW_027584204.1:0-2028 GCF_028453695.1 Augochlora pura
CAAATGTAATAAAACATAGCTTGATGAAAGATATGTAGATTGATAGGTTTTTCTTTAATAAATTATTATATTCGGTGATAAGGTTCACGTCTACTACTTTTGTATTCTTTATTATTTCTAACCTATTTTTATATTATATGTTTCATCGCTTCGCCATGAGACTTGGCAACTTTCTTAGATTTATTAGTCTACAGGTTTTCTGTTATAAATAATCGCGTCACAATAGTTTCATTCGACTTTTCAGGCGCTCATGCTGCAAGTTTGATATTTTTTTATTGATAGTGGTTTCCAGGTTGTTGTATATTGCATCATTAGAAACTGACTACGTATATCCTCACATTCAGCTTTACAAACTCTATCACCATGCGAAATCTCATTAAAAGAGGAACGTGACTCCTAGGAACCTCTTCTAGTTAGTCGTATCTCTATGGAATTGAATTCTTATTAAATATTAAGAAGCCAGAAATAATAAATTTATTAATGAAAGAAATTCTCCTTAATTTCCAAACATCGATCGATTTATGAAATTAAAATCAGCTTTTAATTTGGGAAAAGGAGAGCGGGCGATAGGCTGGCCATTTTTTTCGAAAAACCATAAACGACATACAGGTTTCGATCTGACACAAGGAAAATTTGTTGCTGTTGTTTTATATCCGATGACTCAAAGTTGCACGTTATTTTAATTAACTAGGCTCGGCGATAATACGTCGCTAGGAATTCGTAAACATCGTACCTTAACTCGCAGGACAGAATTTTATTACGAGTCGTTCTGTCGAAAGATTGGAAACAAGGGAATTGCAGGCCGCGACCGCAAATTTGACATACTTAAAGACATTTGCTCAACAACCTCGGTCGCAAAGTGATGTTCCGCGTTATTTTCTGTAGCGCTTTTCATTGAGATTTTCACCGTAATATTTCACTGCAATTTTTCCATTACGATATTTGCGCCACAATTTCCCGATGATAATTTTCTATCTTAATACAATAATCATTAGTTGACAAAGTGTCATTGCCGGCTGGGGACAACGTCAAGGAGTGTAACAGCCTGATAATGGCAGCTATGTTGGTGAAACTACGTTGCCGACGTAAACAAAAATTCTCGATTTATACAAATCCACGTTGTCGATGGAAAACGAAAAACCAGAAATCTCGTTTTAATGAAATATTCGGTGCTTGTTACAAAAAAGAATTTTCGTTTTACTTGAACATGTGTTGCTGATGGACCATTAGAAAATTGGTTTTGTAGAAATCTACTTTGCCAAGTACAAATGAGAAATGGAAATTTTCACGCAGAAACAGCACGAGAAGTGTCGAGAAGTTTTACTTACATCTACATTGCCGACGAAAAAGTAGAAAGTAGAATCCACGTTCTATAGAATCTACGTTGCCGACGGCAAAGGAAGATTGTCATACAACAGAACTCTACTTTTTCGAAGGCAAACGAGAAGCAAGAATTCCGGTGATGAAGGAATTTTTGAAACTGGCGAAAATCAAGAATACTCGCCTTCTTGAAATTTAGGTCACCTTTGAATAACTAGAATAATCGCTTCGTAGAAATCTACCTTACCGATGGTACACAAGACACAAGAATACTCGTGTTGAGAAAATCCTTACACCGTGTTGCAATTTCGAAAACCTTTTCTTTCGTCAGAGCATCTCAGATTTGTTTAAAACATAGTGTCCGTTGCTATGACAATCGACACAGTTTGTGTGAACATCTTCGTGGAGAACGTCAGTTTCGTTCGAGATTGCGTCGTTATAACTTCTCCGGTCTTTAAAATGTACACGTCGCAAGAGCAGTACCAAATATTGTTTGTGTATGCGCAATGTAAAGGCAACGCGACTGCTGCAGTAAAAAGAATATAAGAGGAGAGATTACAACACCGTATTTGAAATTATTCATCCCTTCTCAGGGCCACGCAAAATAACGCTGGAAACTTCGGACATGTGTCAATTGTTGAATAATTCGTGATCAGTGTGGAATAATAGTGCAGTGAAAGTGAAAGTTAGTGTAATCTGTGCCGTTCT
>NW_027584204.1:2128-13079 GCF_028453695.1 Augochlora pura
AATATTTGAAATTACTTAATAACTTCTCCGTATTTGAAATTAATCGGACCTTTTCAGGGCCACACAAAATATCGCTGGAAACTTCGGACATGTGTCAATTGTTGAATAGTACGTGATCAGTGTGGAATAATAGTGCAGTGAAAGTGAAAGTTAGTGTAATCTGTGCCGTTCTACATACGCGGATTGCAACATTTACAACTGAATTGGTAAGTTTTTCATTAATAATATTTGTGAAATTTTTGAAATTAATAGAAAATTCATAAAATCTCTGTTCGTTACTTTGATCGTGGTTCAAAGCAGTCGCGACCCGGCTTCAGTCAGCTGGCTCGCGCGCGTAGCAGCTGGTTGAATCATCGTGCGCGCGCAGCAATTTTATTCATTAATAACTCCTAAACGAAGCCGCGGATTGCATTTCTGCTAAGGAAAAAGTTACTTGAAATAATCACAGGTACCCCCATTTCCCGATTGCGGGACCTTTTTGGGGACACCCTGTATAGAAATAAGGTTAATGACATCGTGAGGATAACCACTGTTAGGACACATCCGGCCAATAAACTCTGGAAGCCGGTTTGGTGGTGGAACGAGAACATTGCACAAGCAAGAAAATATGTTATTAGAGTTAGGAGGAAAATACACAGAATACGGGCCAGAAATAAAGACGATTTAAGGTTAATGCAGTCCCGACTGTAATAATCATTTTGACAATGTACATATTAATGAAGAGAAATTAACAGAGACAGAAGTCCTAGAAGCGACCAAGAGAGTCGAACAAAAGCTCTCGGATTAGATCTAATACCAGCTTTAGCGGTCTGGACGCTGGGTCGCATAGCGATCAAGCATGTCACCCACATTTTTAACACCTGCTTTGACACGGGGTACTTTTTCCATTCGTGGAAGAATGATAGACTGGTACTAATACCTAAAAAATCAAGCTCTATTGCATCGGGTGGAGGCCCTTGTGTATTCTCTCAAACTGGGCCAAAGCTCTCGAATACTGTCTAAAAGACCGACTAAATAGACACATTATCTTACAGGAAAATCAATTTGGCTTTGGCGAGGGTAAAAGTACTATCCATGCCATAGAGGAAGTCATAAATATGTGGGATGATGCAAAAAAGAAAGGCCTTCATTGTGCCATGATTACCCTGGATATCAAGAATGCCTTTAATTCATTGAGATGGGCACGCATAATAATGGCATTAAAGAGCCGAAATATTCCACTAAAAACCTTGATGTTACCTCACAAGGCGACACAAAAATAAAAATATATGGAGGAGTACTACAGGGGTCGTGTTTGGTGGAGGAATCCTGTGTGAACACCTCCGGAACTAATACTCCGCGATATAAACTATCTATCGGGTTGTAAGGCCGATTACGCAATGCGACAGAGTGGTTTAGTTCCGCTGTCCGTCTAATTAAAGATGAACAGCTGTTTCCCTTTATTGCGTATAAAATATAAAATGTATCGCTACAGTGACGCGAAGTCGAACTGCAGGAAGGTAATAGTTGATTTTTTTTTGTTGTCTCTCCGAACCTTGAAGACTGAACTTGAAGTGCTATATAAATATAGACTAAGTTCGATGGTCTAAGGCGGAAGCTGGATGAGAGACGATGTTGATGATGCGTTGATTTGTCGCTATACGAGCGACGATGAATACTTGTTGATGAAATACAGCGGAAGGTCAAGAATACAGAATACAGAATGCTTGTAGATAAAATACAGAATCCAGAATACTAAAAATTACAAGTTTTGTGCTCCTTTTATAATTTCTCCGAAAGAACGCTTGCACGCGGATTGGCTATCGATGAGGTGGAGAGGGAAGTCAGAGAGCTCGGGCCTCGCTGTGACGTAGGACGGGAAAACCCAAGCTAGTGACGTAGGTCCCCGAAACCGAAGCGAGCGGCCAGCGCGGCCCATCTGGCGACCCTATCATAAACCGGGAAAACTAATTTCGGCAAATTACTATACTATAGGTTGTATTAATAAACCGATTTAATTAATTCGATTTGTTAATGAGCTTAGCGATATAAAAAGGGCACTAAAGTAATAGCCTTATAATTAAAGGCCACTAAAGTAATAGCCTACTAATTAAAGGCACTAAAGCAATAGACTAGACATGAGAAATTTGAAGAAGACTATAAAAGCATAATTCCGTTGTAAGACGGAACAGGTCGGTTTTGGGACCACTACTGTGCAACACACAATACGATGGCTTATTGGGGAGTAAATTACCGGAATTCATAAGGCTGATAGGTTTCGCTGATGACGTTGCTCCTCTAGTCGCATCAGTGACAGGCAAGAGGCTACTGGAGGAGAAAATCAACGAATGCCAAAGCACAATAAGGACCTGGTTTTTGAGTAATAACCTCAAGCTAGTCGAAGAAGAACAAAGGTGCTCTTTTTAACGAACAGGAAGAGCCCTGAAGGTATAGGGATTATAATCGGTGATAAAATAATAAAAACAGGCAAGTCACTCAAATACCTGGGTTTAACTATACAGAGTGATAAAAGATTCCGAGCGCATATTGATACGGTGTGCGAGAAGGCTCTCAGAGTAGCGGGCACTCTGTGCAGGATCCTCCCTAATATAGGAGGGGGATATAAGGCGAGGAGTCTTTACTATAAGGTAGTCGTATCCGTAATCTTATATGGGGCTCCGATCTGGTCCAATGGGATTAACACCAAGAAAAGTATGGCCAAGCTATGTCAGACACAGAAAGTCACTCTGAGTAGGGCCGTGAAATCTTACCGTACCGTATCCCACGAGGCATTATGCATCCTGGCTGGATTTTGCCCCCCATCAATTTAGTCGCGGATGAAAGGAAGAGAGTTTTTTAAAGATTCAATGAACTAGATAAGACAGACCCAAAATACCAGCAGAAGAAAAAGGGAATCAAAAAGGCAAACTAGACGGATCAACTCAGCAAGGGGTAGATACACTTACCATCTTATACCGAAAGTCACATAGTGGATGGATTCGACTACCACACGACTCAAGTCCTTACAGGACATGACAAGACAGGACCATCCTATCAACATGTGCTATATGTGTAAGATGGCTGAGGACTCAGTGGAGCACACCCTCTTTGGATACCCCAACACTGAACAAGATAGAAATCGTGTATACAATGACACCGGGCCCTTCGTCATGAGTCAACTCCTGGTCAAACTAAGAGGCGAAAAATCTAGGCAAATTGTCAAGGAATTTATCAGCGAAACTCTAAAGAAGAAAGAGAAATAACTAAATAAAATGCAAAAGAGAAACTGTAGAACCAAAACCTCTAATAGAGGAAGAAAAAGAAAAAGATAGTAGGGAAATAGGCTAGCCGTGGCCTTGGTTAAGCGGCTTAGGACTCGATAGAGTCACTCACCCTCCCTTGCAGTGATACCGAAAGGGGGGTCCGGGAGGGTGAGATAAGGGCAGAGGCCCGAGGAGGGATTTAGTGGGTAACACCCTTGTGGAGAGTCATCCACTACCGGCCACATCTGTTCGGCGTACGCCATCCAGTGTAATGCATTCCCTTCCTCATAAAGAAAAAAAAAAGTAATGAACATAAAGATAATAATAACAGAATGTTATTGGAACCTAGAAGGAGTGATAGGATTAAAAAGAAGCCCCATATTTAGTATACTGAAGAGGATATAACCAATAGATTGCTAATGTATGTACAATCATTAGTATGTTATATCATATCAGGATATTAGTAGTAGAAATGACAGGGATGAATAGGAACGAGCAATTAGAGATGAAATTGATTCTCTGTTGATGAATAAGACGTGGACGTCGGTGCCAAAACCTAAAGATAAAAATATTGTAGATTGTAAATGAGTGTTTACCCAATTGGTAAAGCTCGTCAGGTTCCAAAAGGATTTAGCCAAAACTATTTAATAGATTATATTGAAACTTTTGCCCCGGTTGGAAGAATCTCAAGTTTCAGATTTATAATGGCCTATGCGAATCAATTTAATTTATTAATTCATCATATGTATGTTAAAATTGTATTCATAAATAAAAAGTTAAAAGAGGAGATTTATATGGAGGTATCATCGACTGAGACTGAATATACGGCTTTATTGGAAGCTGTTAAAGAAACACTATGGATAAAGGCTTTAGCAATCAGTATAAAAATGAATATATCAGAACCCATTGTAGTTTATGAAGATAACAATGGTTGCATTAGTATAGCAAATAATCCGACAAGTCATAAACGACCAAAACATATTGGTATTAAATATCATCTTACCAGAGAACGGATAGAAAACAATGTTACAATATTGAAATATATTCCTACAGGTGAGCAAGTGGCGGTTGTGCTAACTAAATCACTTACAGGACAGAAATTTCTGAAGATGAGAATTGAAATGAGTTTAGAATAATATATATACATATATTTTCGATTCTTTTGTTGGTTTGTCTGATTACTTGTTTAATAATTATAATGTGTAAATGGTCTTGTCAGGTTTTCCTAGGCTTCCCTTGACCCGGAAGTCAGTCTCCCCCCGTCACACAAAACTTGTCTCCAATCCTCGGCTGTCGGCCGACGGCCGCCATCACAGAATTCCCCTGCCATCCAACAACCGCCATTCAGCCCGCCAAAGACACCTACTCGTCCTCCATCTTCCAGCTATTCGTAGTCTGTCTCCAGCCAACCACCAAGAGCGAGAGCTCCCCCTCCATCTAGTAACCAACTAGTAACCAACTAGTAACCAACTACATTGGTAGACACGCCCTCCAATAAAGCCGCATCTTCAAGCCCCGATTCATCGACGGACTCCGACGATGATGAAAATCTTTTCAAATACTTCGACACATTCCAGCTTCGACCAAACGAACATTCATACACACGCGACTGCCTGGTCACGGGGAACGACAATCTCGTAGCCTTAACATAGCAAAGTTTCGTCGCCGGAGACGAGGTTTACCTGCTTAACACGTTGACGCCGACGTGCATCACCAGTGAGTCACACTTAAAAATTCGTTTAGACGCCGCTGATCATAAAAAATATGGTTCGTTTAATAACCGGAAAAAATTTCCGTATAGTTGAAAATTTAATCTTTCTTTTATCCTTGGATATTATGTTGTATCTCACTTATATCCTATTACATCCCCTTATATCTGCCTTATATCCTTGGATACCATACTCCATCTCACTTATATCCACTTACATTTTCACATATGAGGGAGTATAAGTGAATATAAGTGAGATACATGCTATCCAAGGATGTAAGGTAGATAGAAGAGGATATGAGGGAATGTAAGTGGATATAAGTGTGCTACAGCATGATATCCAAGGATATAAGGTATCCAAGGATATAATTACTTTTATGCTTGATAAGCAATCTGAGCCAAATTTTTGGGTAATATCAAATCATTTGGCTTTTATGCTTAATCAGCAATCTGAGCCAAATTTAACTGAATTGGTGTTTTTCGTTGATAATATCTGTGAAATTTTTGAAATTAATAAGATATTCATGAAATTCTTATTTGATAATCGAACGCGGCTCAGAAGCAATACGCGACCGACTCTCCTGTCAGTGAGACGGTCTTCAGTCGGCCCTGCTCGCATGCGCAGCAGCACGAAAAATCGTCCGTGCGCAGCCAACTTTATTCGTTAATAACTCGTTAACAAAGTCGCGGATTGTATTTTGGCAAAGGAAAGGTTATTGGAAATGACCTCAGGACCCCCCCCCCCCCTCCATTTCCCGGAGTATGTATAATTTTGAAACACCCTGTATACTAAATTGGCTAATTGGAACACCAGACGCAGACGATGCCCAGTACTATTCAAATAGTATTAAAATGCTCGTAGACGATCATTTTATATCTATATTATCATTTAGGACGATCGTAGGCGGTTGTCCCGCCGAAAATGTGTACATTGCTATCCAAATCAATTCTCAATCTATCCAAGTTGCACGCCAGTTGCAATTCTCTTGATGTCATTTTGTGAAGGGCACAACCTAAACACTTTATTGAAATGATAGTAACTTATAATATTTACAAGAAATGAGGATATTTTTAGACAGCAGATGGACGCACCAATACAAAACTTCACTAAAATTCTTTAACCTAAACTTAGTACTTTCGATTTTCTATCCCTTTATGGCATGTAACACAGTAGTACTCGAAAAATGCAGGTATAACGAATATAATTTGAGTGATGTGTCGTTTATTTGTTTCGTCAAAAGTTTCACGCATCAATCGCAGGAGGTTGTGCTATCCAAAAATTAGACCGTGATTTTACCGGTTTGTCGAATATATCCCGCGTTCGGTTCCGCGAGTTTTCATATGGATGACGGATATATCCGTCGTTCAGCTCTGCGAGTTGCCATGGGGATGATGGATATATCCGTCGGTCGGAGCGAAAGGGTTAAATATCGCGTTAATTTTTTAAACGAATTCCTCGAAAGCGATACGAAGTTTTTATCGGAGTCAAAGTTTTTGCCTAAGCACGTTTGGAGTCACGACTCCCGGTCGAAAAAACTTCGTCCTGACGATCGCTGAAACTTGGCGACCTCGACAAAAACTATCGATAACAGAGCCGTTATCAAAATTGGGACAATAGACAAAGGACAAGGCAAATTTAACGGTCACCGTACTTACAACTTCCCGAATTATGCTGACGCACCGTGACGGTACCCGAAGCTACCCTTCGTAGTCACCTCCGCACATGGTGCATAGAACATTAGTGCTGTGCTCCGCTCGGCCTGCACTATTGCTGTGCTCGAGTTGCGAGTTTGTATGGCCGTTCAAAAGCAGTCAGGTGATAAGCGAACAGTCCGAATTCTACCCGTCCTGTACTTTTACAGTGCACGTGCAGAACGATCGGGTCGCTTTAACAACCATTCCCCAACTTGCTAGATAGTTGATTCCGATTTGGACAACTGTCTCGTAGTTCGGTTCGAAGTATGTACACGGCGTCCAGCGCGGATCAACGAATAGATGTGGTCCCGCTGTGACGACTCGCCGCCGAATGCTTTCCTTGCCTTTCCAAGGAGGCATCGGTGTTGTCAAATGGCCGGCTCACTCAGCACGGTTCAACGGCTGAGTGGACCCTCCTCTCGCTGGAGCACGCGTTTCGCGGCTGACCAGCTGAGATGGAGAACGAAATAGCTGATTGACAGCTTTATTAATTCTGCTGGTGGCTACGGCCAATATTTCTTATTTCAGAAATCCAACGCAACCCGGACCACGAGCGGCGCCCGGACTCTGCCGACCACGCCCGAGGAAGCGTCAGAGGAGGCTGCAGGCTGCGAATACCGCCCTGTAGCAACAGCTTCAATAAATCGCTTGGGTTGATTTAAAGCCACCAATAGTAGATTCTATTCAAGAACCCTAACACTCACCGATCCCTCTGTCCCGCACAATAGTTAGAGTCACGGTTCGCCGATCTCCTAACACAGGAAATTTCCCGCGTCACTTGGATTGTTTTTGTCACTCTTGTTCTCGCGTGTCCTAAATTGAATTATCTCCGATCTATTTTATATACGGAAACTAATTTTTCAAATTCTCATAATGGTATGATGTGTTTACGCCTTGATCTTCTTAAAAGACTTACGAATCACGTTGAAAGCGCAAAGACGAAAAAGATGCAAGAATCATGCTTTCTAAAACAGAAAAATAAACAGTTATGTTCATAAAACTCGATGAAAGTACTGACAAATAATAAACGATTTGCTGTCTAAGTATATATATTTTTTTACGTATATATTTTTAAGTATATATTAAGTATATATTACTATAATATTAAGTATATATATTTTTAGTATATATATTTTAGTATTTCAGCAGTTCATACAAGTTCTCGACTTGTTCCTTTTACCGAATCCTCATTATATCCGCGACACCGGCATCACGCGTCCTTCAACGGTTCAATCCGGGTCTTACAACCCCGGAAGGGTGAAAAAATTGGCACGCGTCGATACCCTAGTATTCGCATCGCAATTCAGAAACATTATTCCATTTGAATAGACGCATTTGATTCGTGTTCGGCCACGAGCAAAGCGTCGCATCTGTCGAACTACATATTCCGAAGACGTTTTTAAACCAGAAACTTATGATATCAGCTCTGCCGGCTGCTGTCGGACCTCAGCGATATGACAAGCAGCGGTCCACTCTAAGAGGGACACAAAGACGCTGTTTAGCCACGAAAAAATGGAAACTGCGATGGTGCGTAATAGATTCCGATAAATTTTATGCCGGATGGAAATTTTCAGAAACGTTCGTCAGTATCCTTCGTTGCTTTTCTACAGAATTCATACGCGGAAAGCATTTATCACACAGGGGGAATTTTAACCTCTACGCAATAAATCTGCGATGACCATCGATCAGAGAAAGTCAATCAACCTTTATCTCTGCGCCGAGCTTGTACAAAAACAAACTTCGTCGTAAGGTTTATTGTACGTACGAGAGTTGCCTTTTATGTTTCGGGATTTGGCAACCCTAGTGTTGCAATCTGGCAACTGACAGCTCTATCGTAAAGTTGGACATTTTTGAGGTTATACGTACTCAGAACGTTTTGGCATACGAGCGCTATTTGTGTTGTTTACAGTAACTTAAAAGATTCATCTCGGCCCAAAAATGGAATTAAATCGTGAACATTTTCGTGCGATTATTTTTTACAACTTTCGACGTGGATTAACTCAGCAACAGTGCATGGATGAACTTAATTCAATTTTTAGCGATGAAGCTCCATCAAGGACCAGTGTTTATCGATGGTATGGTGAATTCAATCGTGGTCGTAGTTCACTCCAAGACGAATTTCGTGAAGGTCGTCCAAAATCAGTTGTTGTTCCGAAAACCATTGATGCTGTGCGCGAACTGATATTGCAAGATCGTCATGTGACCTATCGTGAGATTGAGACAACCTTAGGCATTAGTGGGACCAGCATGCATTCAATATTGCATAAACATTTGACTGAAAAAATCAGGAAAACCAACCGCCGAAGACGGATCACTCTTCACCACGACAATGCGAGCTCTCACACATCGGCTCAAACAACTGCATTTTTGAGCACCCAAAACATCGATTTGATGAGTCATCCGCCGTATAGTCCTGACTTGGCACCGAATGACTTCTTTTTATTCCCGTACGTAAAAAACAAACTGAGAGGTCAACGTTTTTCGACACCTGAAGAAGCGGTTGCTGCATTCAGAATGCATGTTTTGGAGATACCTCAATCAGAATGGCAAAAGTGCTTCGAAAATTGGTTCAAACGCATGCAAAAGTGTATAGATCTTCATGGGGAATATTTTGAAAAACAATAAAGTGATTTTCGATGATTAATATTTGTTTTTGTTCTCTAATCCCGAAATATTAAAGGCAACCCTCGTATAACTCATGCATCGAACGTATTACTTGTCGTTGTCATAACCCCTAACCTTCGAAATCATTGGAATATTTATTACTTATTAGCCGTCATTCATTTTAAATCAATCGAGATAATAATCCGCGACGAGCGTAACGTATCGAGCAAGAGTAATTTATATCTCAACGAACTTGATACGCTTCTATCCCGGGTAGCTTTACATATTCATTTTTTTGTCTCTCTGTTACGTTTGTTTTCATCGCAATACAACACGATCCTGCCATCTAGCGTTAGGAGAGACGTCGATCGAAACATTATTATACAACGTAGCAGGGAAACCCTGTGCTACGTTACTTACTGCAGAAAATCACATCGATATACCAACAATCGAGAACGAGGGAGGGTGATAAATAATTCCAGAGCTCGCACTCAGTCGGTGTGAGTCGTAAGGGATGATGCGTCGAGAACGCTCTGCCCGACCACTAGCGGACATCTCGAACCTTAATCAAAATTATAGATTGAGATCCGTGCACCTGTTGTCAATAATTTCAGCAGACAGGAAACGAGGGTGCTCTGTCCCACGATAGCATAGACCAGAACCCATTTGATATTACCACAGGTGAGGTATGAAATTAGACCAACTCACAAAATATTTCTGTGTCACGTGTTTATGGAGATATAAGAGCAGACCAATAACCAATGCATTTTTTTGACAGAATATTTTGGGGTTTAAAGACTACGGCATCATCTTCACATCGCATTCGAATATTTATATTAGTCGTCTGTTATCAAATTCGTCTGTTAACTGTAATTTTAACTGAGTAATTTTGTATTACTGACATAAGAATAATAAAACAGTGCTTCTAAATTCGTTAAACGTTTTTGTTATTTTACATTCGCCTTGCTCAATGTTGTCATAAATGCATATAATGCACAGTCCACTTATATCTTAAGGTTACCGATAACTTATGAATTCAAATTCGTTACAAAGAGTCGGTCCTTTTGCATCGCTACTGAGAATCGAGTATTACTATACTTCATTCCCACTACAGTCGGTTAATAGGATTTATAAGTAACAAATTCATGCAACGCGTATGTTTGAATGATGACAATAGTGTTTGTGCAATCTTAGATAAATATGTAATTGATTCTATTGATTATATCGTTTAGAAAAATATATAGCAGAAATCTTATGAAATTCGATCTCATATATGATATCTTCGTTTATAAACAATCGAATTTCCGACAAATTGAAAGAGAAGGACAGGCAAGTAAAATTGAAATGTAAGTATGCAAACATTAATTTTGACAGATAGAAATAATAATACGATATTTATTATTAATTAGATTAATCATGGATTAATCAATCAGTCTTATCTATAATAAATAATAATGGTAATAGAAAGATGAAAAATCAGCTCGATATAACGTTATAAAATCGAGAACACATCAATGGATGAGACTTCTTCGTATGGCAATCTATCAAGTTCACATTAATGTTAAATTCAAAATAAAAATATAAATAAATAAAACTACGAAAATCTACATCAATAGGTTACATTTCATTAGTAAAATATCATCCAAAATTCATCCATCTTAAAAAATATTTGATTTCAAGAGGCGAGGGTAATGTCGATTGC
>NW_027584205.1:0-7224 GCF_028453695.1 Augochlora pura
CAATTGTTTTACGTTAATATCTTCTGTATGCTTGTTTGCGTGAATTCATTGTTGTGGAGACTTTTTGTGGATTAATTTGTCGGAGTTTTTTGTGGGAACCAAAGTCCCAAGCAAACTCAACTGCTTGGCCTATTTTACGTTGCCCTGGCAATGTTTTTTATTGGTATTACTCATTTGCAGCACACGTCGAACATTTTGAATATTAGTTTGTATATCAGCTTTGCAAGCAATTGCTCTTGCAGTAGCACAAGAATTGGATGCAGCACGAAGTATATTACTGTTGTGTCACGGTGCGATAGGGTTGCTGGCCTTCCAGTGCTTTTCCTTTTATCGTAGTTATCCACATCTTTTAATACGTTATATACAGCTTTTCTGCTTCGACCAATTTCTTCCGCAATTTCCGTAATCGTTACTTTCCGTTTTCTAAAAATAAGAATTGCGTTCATGTCACTGTTAAATAATCTTTTACCACGGGCCATCACGAAATGCGACAGATACCAAAATCATGAAACACTGAACACCGACTGACCACGTTAACTTCCTTAACCCTCTTAGCACCTGCCAACAGAGTCTGGATCCGAGCGAAATGTTTAAAACTCGTTCAACGATGTTCGATAAAATTTTGGAAAGAAATTGCAAGAATTTCGAAAACCCTGATAAATAACAAATTAAAAAGGGGAGAAGAAATAAGAAATGAAATTGTTTAACAAAAATATTAAGAAAACTATCTTTCCAATAATAGCCAATAACGATATATCGTTGTTCGGTACTAAGAGGGTTAAACCTCGCGACATTGTATTGAAGAAAATCAAAATAAACGTTGAGTGTGTTATCATTTTGTCTCTGTCTATTTGTGTGTTTCCATTCTTCCTAAGAGAAAATCTCGTAGAAATTCCACTACAGATAGTGTAAGATGTGCGTAGTGTGCACGAGCGGTGCGGTTGAAGACGCAGTACGATTGAGACGCGGTATAATTGATCGTGGCATGTTTGGGGACAGCGGTGCGATTGAGACGCGGCACGATTGAAGCGCGGTATGTTTGATGACACGCGGTATGTTTTCGACTTTGCGTGGTGGAGATCCTTGTGTGAGAGTTTGCGAGTTTATCGAGAGAAGCGCGTGGAAAATCCTACAATAGTGTTTACATATTAGTAGGAGGTAGTTTTTCTGTATCAATGACACATTGCCTGTACCATAATTATAACTCGAGAAATTCAAGATAGCACGCGTGTGCTATCTTTTTCTTTGGGAGTGTATATAAACAGTAGGCATTCCATATGCATGGATCCAATAAATGGTAAAAATACTTCTTATACCATTTCATATTTTTTGGGGGGAATTAATTTTGCTTATTATCATATCAGTTTTATCCACGGCTCTCATAGAAGGATTGTAATCCACGACACACTTTGGTTTCTTGATCATTTCCGCCGAGCGATACCGAATTTTTGTGTTAACAAATTCTTTGGTGTGGAAAGTCAACAGCATATGCACCTCCCTTTTATCATACCTTTCCATGGCCAGCAAATATTGCGACGACCAGAAACTCGCTTCGCCTTTTTTCATTTTTTTTATCCATTCTTGGCATACCCTTGCGTCTCTTTGTCACTGTGCCACTGGTGTTAGTACCATTTGTGTGTAAAAAAATAAACAGTGCTGGACTCGCGTACCATTTGTCAACATACACTGCGTGCCCTTTATTTAAATATGGTCTTAGTAGCTAAACACCGATATTCCCGGATTTTCCAATATTTTCACTTGCGTAGGTAATATTGACGAGGGATCCGTCATAAATTATAAAGTCATCAAATGCCAAATCTATTTTTCTTTGATGGGATATATTGTTTGAAGGTCAATCTGCCCTTATATAGCTGCAAACTTTCGTCAATGCATAAATTATCGAAGGGATATAACGCATTATTGAAGCTTCGTCTAAGCTGTTACGTACGGAGATTTTCTCACGACGTTTTTCTTTCCTTCTTGAAGGTATACGCTAGATAACGTCGGCGGAGAACAACGGTCCTTTCATTCCAAAAATAGAACACCCAATCTACCACACATCCCCGATTCTTAGACCCATCCGCGGCGTGATTTCGGTCACGTAGGCCCAGCCCCCACTACCGAATTTTCCAGTTTCCACCGCGTATAAAAGGGCTGAGAATTTTCTACTCAGCGGGCAGTTTCAAATCAAATCACGACGCGAGACGTAGCAAGATCGAGCCCAGTTCTCCTTCGAGCAATAGTTAACCCCCGCCGACTTGGTGCGAAAACCAGGGAGCGTGTCTTAGGACCATTGTGAATCACATACTACACTTACGCACTTGTAACAGATTGAAGTTGTTAGATTATATTAGTTTTTTACTTTCAACTCAGTGTACAAGTTATTTCACTTCCATCTCCCAGTTCGAGTCAGTTGATTGGTAACGATCTCACATAGATACACCTTTACCGCTCGAGGTGTATCAATTAATATTTCTTTGAAGTTACGAGCCCAAATTAGAGTCAATCCAAAACCCCATTACCCTTACTGAGGTGGCGACCCGGTGTTGAGACATCGGCCAGTCCACGAAACCAACTTCCTATCTAAGGTGGCGACCCGGTGGTGAAAGAGACATCGGCCAGTCCACGAATTCCTCCCAAATTTCCGCACAACTCATTTACCTCCGGCCACGTGTGCAGTGGCCCTCGGCTCGTAACAAAGCTTACCACAGATTTTCCGAATTTTATATAATCTATCAACATTTGCTTTTGCATATTATTGGTATTAAAATGTAATATTTTTAGTAAATATAAAAATCGGTCCCTAGACATGATTTTGCCAAAAATTCGCCCAATGTATTTCATTTTAGAAGGAATTAATAATATTCATATTTAGTAAATCTTACATGAAGTCTTTATCACGAGACTGACTCGTCGGTATAGTGCAAGGGGTTAGGTTAAATAGACGAAGAGAGATCTTCTGTTTCTTTAGAGCTTTTTTATATTACTCGACCTGATTTAGTTGAATGCGTTTTTTACATCTAGCGCGACCATGATGCAATGGAGATCTCTTCTTTTTGCCGACTGCCACAGATTTAAGAGTTTGCGTGAAGTGTCTACTGTACTTTTACCTTTCCAGAATCCAAATTGGTTTTCGGCGAAGGAGATCTGCATGAGCCTAGCTTTAATGCAGTTTTCGAACGCCTTAGCCCAATTTGACAAAATACAAATCGGGCGCCATGATTCTTGTTCATCAGGTCCTGGTTTCTTGGTTATTAATATCAACCTGCAATCCTTCCGGGATCGAGGGAGAACTCCAACTCGATACACTTATTAGACACTAGGGTCACATATTTAACCTTTTACACTGGGCGACAAAATGATAGGACATCCCAAAATTTTTCATGTTATTCTTTATTAACACGTGAGGAAACAGCCACAGATTACGTCTTTTTACAGGAATTATATTTGTTTATGTAAGAGACGAGTACGACAATATGATGGGACACGTGCAGAAAAAATATGATTTTTATTTCATTTTAATGTTTAATTCAATTTCAATAATGTGTAGACAATCCTTTCTTTTCTAAAACTGCTAACATTCTCTTAGGTAGTGATTTGAATAATTTTTTAAATTAATTTTTTTAAATAATTACGTGAAATTGCGTTCCAACCTTCTTCAATCGCGGCTTTGAACTCTTTAAAGTGAATGAATTTTGTCTACATTTTCTGTAGACATTACGAGATAACTGTCCCCAGACATTTTCAATAATAATCAAATCTAGTGATCTCACCGGCCAAGGTAAAAGTTGAATATTATTTGATTGAAAATATTCTTTTACCGCTTTGGCCGTATGTACCGATGCATTATATTGCTGAAAGATGACGGCATCTCCACTAATTCGTTCCGCATTTGCTGCAATTTCTTCGTCAATTAGTTTTATACAATCACTGCTTTTTAATTTCGCATTGGTGAAACGAATATTTGTTTTCCCTTTATATCAAATTTCTCCCCAAATCATGATTCATGATTGTAATATACGCTGTACATTCCTTACATTGTGTTGCGCGGTGCGTTACAGCGTCGACCGTAGTTGATGACGATTAAATAACGCGCCTACCTCGCGATAAATTAATATGTTGAGGATGTATTTAGAAAGAACTGTGATGGAACAAGGTGCCGTATTTAAACAAGGTTTAATAATAAAGAGACGAACAACTTATCACAAACTATAACAACTATGTACAAAATGTCGGTTGTCGGACTAGATGAGAAGTTACCGAGTGCAAAGTGGAAAGTGATGTAGGTACGCTTCTCATCCTCCGATTACGCCTTCGTATGTAAATGGCGTGGGTGGAGTTAGTATTTCATTGGCTACTTAAATTATGTTAAAACCAATGAATAGTAGAAAGATGGCCAAGAAGAGGGGACAGCAGAAATCTGGGAATTCCCAGATTTTCATTGTCCTTAGCGTCGTTGTCGCTGGCCGTACCCCTGTTCATGGCCACATCTGGTATCGGTTGTCGAGGGCCCGAGAGCTTCGACGCGGTATTATAAAGAATCTACCTGGGGGTCGTCATAAACTTAATTACATATGCCGCTCGCGACGCGACACATTGGTTTTTATTGCTGCTTCCTGTGCTATTTGGCGCGCTGTCAGGGTGGAATTTCACGCAGTTCGTAATATTTTCCGTGCACCACGGTCGTTCACAGTGCGCGGCTGACATTTGCTTATTTTTTACCGCAATTGTCGGGATCTTTTAAAAAGATTCCAATTACATTTCGACTTCTTCCTATCAATTTCGATATTTTCGAAATGAATGCACCGTTTTTTAAATTTAAAATAATTTTGTTCTCGATTCTATTTAATTCGGTACCACGGCTCATTTTAAAAGATGTAACCTAATATTTTTAAATATCTAATTACTTGACACGTTCACGCCAGGGCCGATTTTCATTTGTTTTGCTATGAGGCGGCGCTGAAATTAATATCGCGCTTCTTCTGGCGGCGCGTTGGTATTGCCTGTTCAGACCGGCATACGCGTTGTTTGTTGCTCTGCAGTACAGTGAGATCTTATTGTGCAAGTTTTGTAA
The DNA here is from genome assembly GCF_028453695.1 of Augochlora pura. Lineage (NCBI taxonomy): Eukaryota > Metazoa > Arthropoda > Insecta > Hymenoptera > Halictidae > Augochlora > Augochlora pura. The sequence continues at coordinate 5,075 of NW_027584205.1, forward strand.
GTATAATTAGAAAGTTGATAGGACAGTTTAGTGCGGGTCACCGGTGGGCCGCGCCGGCGTGAACGTGTTAATCTTATTCACTGCTTATTATTGAAAAATAAACTATTTGAATATTATTTGATGTTAGTCTTTCTACAGGCACTTCGCTATCGAGTTCTCTGTTACTACTGTGCTATAATTTTGTCGTACCCGGTTTTCATATAAACAGATATAATTCTTGGAAAACCACGTAAACAGTGATCGCTATTTCGTGTATTACTGAAATAAAGATACTGTTTATATGGATGGTCTTCGACTTGTCGAATTTTGCGTCTGGACTTGGACCTACACCTGTATAAGATCCAACTGACCCAGGAGCTCAAAGTTAATGACCACAGACAACGCCGTTTGATCGCTGATTGGAATTGACCAATAAAATCGTGCGATTAGACTCCTCTGGACTTCTTCTTGTGAGGTTTTCTAAAGTCGCAGGTCTGTACCAGTAAGCCACGATCGACCGACGCTCTCAAATTCAACATAGCCCAGGGCATCGCTCAAATTCAGCCGAAGCTATGCAGCAAAGTCATTGATAATTGAACCTCTCGGATACGTGTCACCGTGCAAAAGCCGCTGGGGACATTTCAACGATGTCATATTCCATATACAGGGTGTTCCGAAATTATACATACTCCGAGAAATGGGGGGTTCCTGAGGTCATTTCAAGTAACCTTTTCCTTTGCCGAAATGCAATCCGCGGCTTTGCTAACGAGTTATTAACGAATAAAGTAGGCTGCGCAGGGACGATTTTTCGTGCTGCTGCGCATGCGAGCCAATCGACTGAAGCCCTTCTCGCTGACAGGAGAGAAGGCCGCGTATCGCCTCTGAGCCGTGTTCGATCATCAAATAAGAATATCATGAATTTCTTTTTACTAATTTCAAAAATTTCACAAATATTATTAACGAGAAACTTACCAATTCAGTTGTAAATACTGTAATCCAGAAGTTGTAATCCACGTATGTTGAACGGCACAGATTACACAAACTTTTACTTTCACTTTCACTGCACTATTATTCCACACTGATCACGAATTATTCGCGGTTTGCATTTTTGCTAAGGAAAAAGTTACTGGAAATGATCACAGGTACCCCCCATTTCCCGATTGCGAGACATTTTTGGAACACCCTGTATATATCCTTGCGTTTCTCCAAACTACCATTGTTGGCTCTGGATAAAACTATCGTATTGGAGAAGAACGTCGCATCTCCTATCTTTCTCGGATGTTCTCTCAGGAATTCTTATTCCTGGAATCTGTCTAAAATATTCTTTCGCAATCCATTTGACGGGTTTTGATCCAACGGGATAAATCCTGCGAAGTTTCCCTCTATTGTTGTGCTCAGAGGATGCCTATGTGTTTCTCCCGTATTACGGAAGGCATCACGCGTCCGTTTTTGCTCTATTATATCTATTCGGGATTGCTCTACCTGGGTTTATGACCAGGGCCACGGGCTTGGAACTTTTGACATTGGCTATCGGGTTGGGCCTGTCACCCGTACCTACTAATTACATTCCCGGTCGTTCCGACGTTCATGGCCATTTCTCGTAGTTTTTTTTGTAACTGAAATGGCTTTTTACTATTTGTCATAAACCCAGGTCCTTGGTTCGCGACGCACTCAGGGTCGGAGAAAACGGCGCGTTGAGGGCTGAAGAAAGCGGCACGTTTTCGACAAGGGGCAATTAGCGCAGGTAGTTGCCAGATAGGGACTTTGCCGAAGCTCGCTTTCGGCCAAGCACCCCCTCAAGACGCTTGCGTTACCCCCTTCTTAGGCCCAAACGTTGCCTCTTAAATTTTGCCGTCGCCACCTCGGGCTCGCCGTGATTGGGCATCTTTCCCTGACGCGTCCACCCTTAGTTTTAGAAAAGTAATCAGGACCGAGCTTACGTTTGAGGTGAAGCGCGGTCTTTCAACTAATTCCGTTTTTAACCTACGCTTCTACTCACTTCTAAATTCCGCCTTGAATCTCCGCGCTTGTACTCAGCTCTAAATTCCGTTTTGAATTTCACCTTGTACTCAGTTCTCCAACCACGTGGAATTTCATTGGGGATTCGCTCGAATTCACACGGTATTCGTTCTACATTCAAGCAAAGTTAGTTTGCTTTAACCTTCGGTTCG
>NW_027584206.1:0-2135 GCF_028453695.1 Augochlora pura
TTTCCTTCTTCTTGAGTCGTCCCATAGTTTGATAATCCTCTCCATGGCTTGGGTCGTAGATCTGTTCCTCCTGAATCCGTATTGATTTTCCTGAAACACGACGTATTTGTTCAGGCGTTCCTTTAAACAGTATTCCAATACCTTGGCCCAATTGGAGAGAATACATAATGGCCTCCAGCCAGCTCTGACATCTCCCTGTTTCTTCGGGATAAGCAGAAGCCTACCGTTCTTCCACTCACGAGGAAAGTAGCCCTGCCTATAACACTTATTTAAAACAGCCGTAAGCGACCAAAGGGCCTCTTTCCCGATTGCCCTTACGACTCCGGATGGGATCAAATCAAGTCCTGGGGTTTTGTTTTTTACCTTTTTGATGGCACTACGTACTTCCTCTTCACTCAGGTCGTCATCGGTTTTATCAACGTCCTCAGTCGGAGCATATACTTCCTCTGGTCTATGTCTGTAGGGCATTGTAGTAATAAATAGTTTTTTAATAATCTCCTCAGTCAATTCACTATTAGGAAGAGTTGGTGTAGCTCTTCCCCTTATTTTGCTCACAATCCATTTATAGGGTTTCCCCCAGGGGTCCCGGTCAATAGTTCCTATAAATGTTAGCCACGCATCGTTTTTTGCTTTGTCAATTATTCGTCCGAGGTTCTTCTTTTTCACTTTAAGTTCACATTTAAGTTCGTCTAAAATATCATTGGGTGTCATTTTCGCTCTAGCCCTCTGGTAAGATCTCCTGGCTCTAATGACCTCCTTCCTAGCCGTCGCCGTGTCCTGATTCCACCACCATATGGCCTTTCTATGTTTATATGATGAATGGTCCTTTCTATTAGCTTCTCTCACCAGTTGGTTCGTCCTTTGTATGTATATATCTATGTCTGTAGTGGAGTTCTCGTTGTAAAAGTCCATCTCCCATATCATCTCTTGATACCTCTGAGAAAACCTATCAATATCTATATTAATCTTTGTTCTTTGTGGAATATCTTGTTTAATTTGTATACCCCCGTCCTTGCGCCTAAACGTGTGCAGAAGGTAGCGGTGATCCGACGCTGTGAACGTGTCAAGAATCACACTACTTTCTAGGACGGAGAAACACTCTTTACCGCAGATGATGATATCAATGAGGGACTTGTGTCCGTCTCTTTCAAATGTAAAGTCTCCCTGGCTATTAACTGGTATCATATCATTTCTTGCAGCCAGCTCCAGAACTTCATATCCTCGTAGGTCAGTATATTTAGAACCCCATGATATCGCCTTTGAATTTAGATCACCCGCTATTATCGCTAGGTTCGAACCACTCCTGTTCAGCCCTTCCCCCAGTGCATCAATGGCATCTTGGAATTCGCTTCTAGGGACATTCGGCGAAACGTAGCAGCTATATACTATTACTTCGTCTATGGCTATGGCCACTATACCCTTGACTCTCACGATTGGTTGTATGCTATCTATCCTCCGAGTAATAATCGGGGTAATCCAGATAGCCGCATCGCCATTGAGGTCATCATACCAATCATTTGTTATGCGATACGGCTCTGATATCACTACTATATCAATTTCTTTCTCCATTGCATATTGTAGCATCAGATCCTGAGCCAATCTGCACCTATGCAAATTAATTTGAAGTATAGTCAATTTGTTAAGAATTTTAGCCATTGAGTTAATTAAGTCAGACAATACGTGATGAGAATATAAATAAATAAATAAAATAAATAGATAAATAAGATATAAACGCTCAATGCCGTAAAGTATACACAGTCAAGTAGTCACATATAATATAAGTAAATATACAGACGAATAAATAAACAGATAGATAAATAGACAATAAATATATATATAGTCAGGTGTTTTGTTGTCAGATACGTTATATTAGTTACTAAGGATAGGCCTGAATTATCCCTTAGCATTTATTGTCGCTCCTTTGTCATTCTTGTTATCCAAGAAATCGTCCTGTGCCATTTCCTCATTATGTTGTGAGTTACTTCTTTTCCTTCTCGAGTCTAATATCGCTTTTCTATAACAGGGACACTGCATACCCCCCTCTCTGTGTCCCTTGACTTGGCAGATAATACATTTGCTCTCATTGTTCTTACAGTTGTTCGTGTGGTGATCCTCACCACACTTCCTGCATAATT
>NW_027584207.1:0-2135 GCF_028453695.1 Augochlora pura
TAGGAGACGCTGAACGGCAACGTTTATAACGCGACGTTTCTTGCCGTAACGTGGTTTGATTGATCGTTTAATAAAAGTCCCGTCCGGCACACTAAAAATATACGTTCCGCGCACAGGCAGATACATAAATGGCTCGCGCAACGCGGTTAAGCGTATTATTGTCGCGGACGGGTTGCCTCCGCTCGAAGAGTCAATTCCATTGATCCGCATTTACCAACCTGCGATGTACGTGTACGCAGACGTATAGTCAATCGAGACGTTAGGCTTGCTCGAGGCTGAGAAATTTGTTCCTTTGTGATGGTGAAGATTTCAGATTCAATAGTGATGTTCTATTGAATAATTGAGATTTGGTATTGAAGATTTATGATTTAATATTGAAGACTTAAGTTTTAATATTGAAGACTTTTATTAACCTAGACAATTTAAGGACACGTGAACTGTTTCGACTTCAAATTCCAATTGTTAGTCACCACTGAAAATTTCTGTATCGCGGTATAAAATAATTCGAACGTTATTGTTTGTTATTTATCCGAATAAGCCTGACAATAAATAAACTATACTTCTAATAAAATACATACTGATTTTACAAGCGTACTAAATTCTTATATTATTTTATTAAACAAATTGCTCCGATTCGATCGATTCTTCCGCGAGATTTAGAGACCCGCTATCGTAAAGCAGCAGGATTAATTCAGTCCTCGGTTACCGGGTGCTTAATTAATAGACCTGTTATTGAAGGATTACGAGAATCAGTTGTGCCCCGGCCGAACGGCAGCGCAAACAGCGCGAAGATCAGCCATTAATTTCTTTCCGAAAGAAAAACCCGGCTGAGCTAATGGGAGCCATGGTCTAATGCCTCCCGCTGTGTCTCTCCCGAAGGATCTTTCTTTTGCTACGCTCTCCTACTAATGGCCACTCTTTGATGACAAATATCGGTCGAAAGAAAATATATAAATTACATCGAGGAAGCTGCTCCCTATCGGTGACGCCCACCGGCTGCCACCAGGCTACGACAATGCTCAAAAATTGATCGTTTACCATGTATTCTTCGTTCTTGTTTTATAATTTTTTAACTGTTCGACGACACCGCAAATATCCCATTTGTTAATATGTAAATATTTTAAATTGAGTGTGAAGGGATTTATATTTTTGTTAGTAAGTTGAAAGTATAATTATTATGGTAGGCAGGAGAAAATATTGATTGAACAAGTAATGATTAAATATTCATTCGATATCAATAAATTAAATTAATTCTGATACTAAAATTAATTTTAAAATAGCCGAATTTAATAAAACGAAGTTGCAACCCTAAATTATACATTCCAATCTATATATATTGGAATACCAACCCTCAATTTTATAAATTGAGATCTGCGACACTTTATTTTCTGTCGAATATTTAATGGACAATTCTCTTAAATTCAGAAGTTAATTCTAAAGTCGTCGATATTACAGCAATAACGCTACAACTGAATTAGAAAAGAATAAATCATTTATTTAATTGAAAAATCATATCCTCTCATGTACAAATGACATTCGACTGTCTATTGGCCACTGAACAGCCCAGCTGGCGTCGCGGTAATTATATAACAAAGAGATTAACACACTATCGAAATTCGATCACGTCGGATATATTTATTTATTTAGACGAAACCAGTAGGCGACGCAGGCAGAAAAACGGCGTCTGTCGTCGAACGGGGGGTGTGGGAGAGGAAAGAGTTTCTCCGCCAGCAGCCAGCTACTCAGCCGGCTACTTTGTCCGTCTCCCCCCCGAAGCGGCAGACGCTTCCTGTTTCTCGTTTCCGTCAAATTGACGCTCTCCAGATCGGGATAATCGAAGCATCGCTCATTCGAACGCACGTATTTACGCGGGCGAGGGTGGGATCCGGCGGAGTCCCGTTGTATCTCCAGGGCCCGCTATTAACGCGAACAATACCGGAACCAGTCCGTGATGTATCCTGTCCTTAACGCCTCTCTTCTCCGCCGCCTCTCTCCGCTCCCATTTCTTTCTGTTCCTTTCGGCTCCCTCCTCGCGCCACCGAACCAGCCCCGAGAGTGGCCGATGCTTTTTCTCCTGGGCAATTTATCAAGGCTCTCCGATGTTTTTGTGTCTGTCAAAGTATGGCGTGCCGTGC